>NC_057796.1:148633123-148653232 GCF_018294505.1 Triticum aestivum
GTGGAGGGGTGGTTGAACAGGAGCCCGTGGAGAGGGCTGGTTGAACAGTAGCCGGTGGAGTAGCGCGTGGTGGAGGCTGGATGAACAGGAGCCCGTGGATGAACAGTCGCAGGTGGAGGCTGGAGGAGGTCGACGGTGGATGAACAGTAGCCCGTGGAGGCTGGAGGGGTCGACGGTGGAGATGAACAGTATCCCATGGAGTCCCGTTTTGCGGTACGCCACACCCCTCCCGATGAAAAAGGACCCCCGTTTCGACCGTAGCGCTCCAACACAAGTCCGTTTCCTCCGTTTTGCGGTACGCCACACCCCTCCCGATCAACAGGACCCCCGTTTTGACTGTAGGAGGTCCGTTTCCTCCGTTTTGCGGTACGCCAGACCCCTCCCGATGAACAGGATCCCGTTTCAAACGTGGCCAGTTGAACACAAGGCTGTTTCCTCCGTTCTATGGTATGCCAGGCCTCGTTTCCATTGGCTGTTCCGTCCAAGCCCTCCCGATGAACACGACGACGCATTCCGTTCCGACCCAGCCGGTTGGCTCCCCATGAACACGACGACGACGCTGTTTCTCCGTTCCGACCCAGCCATGTACATGAGCCCTGGCCTTACGTATGCGCGAGTAGGCGTTCGAGACCCTGCCCGTATGTATGTACGTGGCCGTATTTTCTTTCTTGCACACTGGCCGCTGTACGTACGTGTACATGCTACGTGCGCGCCTCTACTACGACACGTGCACGCCTCTACATCGACCAGTATGTACGTACACATTCGCGACCAGAATGACAATGCTACGTATGCTTCGACCAGGTGGGTCCCAACTGTCAGGCACTTCCTTGCCTGCGAAGATGTAGCTAGTGGGTCCCAGCAGTCAGGGGGCGAATCATTTTTTTTCCCGGACGCACTTCCTTGCGTGCGAAGATGTAGCTGGTGGGTCCCCGCAGTCATGGGGAAACGTTTTTTTTCACAAAATACGGTGGCCCGTTTGGTGGGTCCCCGCTGTCAGGTGGAGGAATAATTATTTTGCGCGTAATAAGGAGGCACTTCCTTGCTGCGGCTTTGGACCCAGCTGTCAGCCTCTCCATGTACAGTCCACGTCCGATGGAATCCGTTCCTTGACCATGTTGACCACGCCGCGCCGAGAGCACCAGGGCGGTGGACGACGGCGAGGCCTAGGAAGGGGATGACACGGAGCCGGGGAAGACGCGGCAGTGGAAGCCCACGCGGAGAGGAGGACGACGGTTCACTGGTTCGGCTGCGGTGTGAGGCTGCCGTCGCCGCAGGGCCTGGCCAGCGGTGGGAATAGTAGGGGGCGGTGAGTTCTCCATGGCAGCACAGCCGGCCACGGGAGGCAGGAGCATGCGGCACGACCGGCGCTGCTTTGGGCAGCTGGAGCAACAAGACCAGAGGTTGAAGAAGCACTACGGCCGTTGGATGGACATCATACGGTCACTGGAGCTAGAATCGTGCATGTTCACTAAGTTGACAAAGCCCTCCGTCCCCGTCAACTTAGTAGGCCCACAAGTCAGCCTGCCACTATACTAGGTCCCAGCTAGTAGGGGGAGTATTCATTTTTTTTTGTGTAATAAGGACGGACTTCCTTGCGTGCGAAGATATAGCTGGTGGGTCCGAGCTATCAGCGGCGGTAATGTTTTTTCGTGAAATATAGAGGCCCTTTCGGTGGGTCCCAGATGTCAGGTGGAGGAATCATTATTTTGCGCGTAATAAGGAGGCATTTCCTTGCGTGCGGCCATGGACCCAGCTGTCAGCCTCTCCATGTACAGTCCACTTCAGATGCATGTCGGTCGTTGACCATGTTGACCAGGCCGCGCCGGGAGCACCAGGGCGGTGGACGACGGCGAGGCCTAGGAAGGGAACAACTCGGAGGCAGGGAAGACTCGGCAGTTGTTTCCCACGCGGAGGGGAGTACGACTATACGAGGGTTTACTGGTCCGTCTGTCGTCGCCGGAGAATAACAACAGGTGTGGGTGAGTAGAGGGATGGCTAGGCCAGCGATGGGAGTATGGTGGGGCGGTGAAGCCTGCACGGCAGCACAGCCGGCCACGGGGAGGAGGGAGCAGGTAGTCCCGCCTGCGCTTCTTTGAGCGGCTGGAGCAGGAAGAGCAGAGATTGAAGAAGCACGACGGCCGTTGGATGGACATCCAACAGTCACTGCTTGTGCGTCAACCTTTTTTTTAGGAAAGCCTCAATTCTGTGGAAAACAGCATACAACCCATCTGCCATTATTTCTAATAATTTACAGCCCATTTGCTAATTCTGAAGGTTTTTTTTGGAGCCCATATTCTTTTTGTTAGCATTACAGCCCATATTGTGCCCACGGTTAAAAAATTATACGAAATGTTGCATATTTCGGTGCGGTCTGAACTGTTTTTAATCCCGAAATTTCGAGTCACATTCAAACTGATTTTAAAAATAAATGTATATCAATATAAAATCCAACAAATTGTCCACGCATAAAAATTAATGCAATTTAAAATCTTGAAATGAAAAAAAAAAGAAATTTGAAAGTAATTGCCGGTTTGATGTGTTTTAAAAATGTACAGCCCATTTCTCATTACTGATAGGCCATTTTCTCGTCCAGCCGAATGAAGCTCTCCTCGTCTTAAAAGATTTGCAGCCCAATAGGCCTGACAAAGCGACTTACTTGGCAAATCACAAAAAAACTGGGCTAGCCATTTTCAGAAAGAAAAAAAACTACTCGGCTGGTCTGTGGTAAACATAAAAGAGAAGGTTGTCTAGACATGCCAGAGTGCCCCGCACAGCCCAATTGACACCCTGCTTCCGTCTCAAAAACAAATTAGATAAATGCCACAACAAATATGGCGATTCATAAAAATGCCACTGCAATTTCCAAACTTTGAAAAATGCCACTGTAATTTTTGAAAACTTTGGAAAACGCCACTGCAATTTGCAAACTTTGAAAAATGCCACTCCAGACTTCGAAAAATGCCACTAGGGATGGCATGAAATGGCATTTTTCAAAGTTTGGAAATTGCAATGGCATTTCTTAGAAACACTAGATTTGGAGTGGCATTTATCAAATTAACCCAAAACAAAAATAACTGGGCGAGCTGCTAGGTCCCTGATGTCAGCCGCTCGTTGTGCAACTCTCTCGTTTATTGACTACGTTGATAATGGCATGGGACCCAGATGTCGGAAATCCATTACGTGGAGCCATTTTTTTATTGGATTGAAATAAGGAGGCAATTTGCTTGCGTACTGCCATGACCTTGGCGGGTCCCTGCTGTCATCCTCTCCACGTACAATCATCTCCTGGTTGTGTACGCGTTAACTTGGTAGGCCCACAAGTCAGCCTCTAAACCCGTGGAGGACAAATACAACCCATTTAAAAAAATAACAGCCCATTCCATATGTTCAAACGGAAAGTTCAACATTCAGAGCAAAGTAACAGGTCTGATCCACATATAGAGTACTGAACTTCCACGTTGACAACCATCATAGCCAAGTTAACTATCTACTTCCACTAATACTCTAGTAGCGTACAAGTACTAACTTACTCTTAGCTAACTAGACGATGCCGGCCGCCATCTGCGGTACACGCTAAACGCCAGCACCGGCGTCCTCCGCCTCGCCTCGGACTTGTCAGGTGGGTCCCAGCTATCAGGGGGCAAACGTTTTTTTCAGAAAATACGGTGGCCCGTCCAGTGGATCCCTGCTGTTAGTTGGAGGAATTATTATTTTCCGCGTAATAAGGAGGCACTTACTTGCTGCGGCCGTGGACCCAGCTGAGACTCTCCACGTACAGTATACTTCCGATGGAAGTCGTTCCTTGACCACGTTGACCTCGCCGCGTTCCGTTGCATGCATGCGTCCATGGGCGTGGTGCGTCCCCACTGTCAGCCTCTCACATACAGTCATCTTCCGATGACTCTCGGTTGTTGACCACGTTGACCACACCGTGCTGAGCGCACCCAGACTGGAACGACCCGGAGATGGGGAAGACGGGGCAGTGGAGTCGCAGATGGAGAGGAGTGGGAAACTTCACTGGTTCGGGTGCGCGGCAGCACAGCCGCGGTGCCGCCCACGGGAGACAGGAGCAAGAACAGAGGTTGAAGAAGGAGCACGGCTGTTGGATTAACATCCAACGGTCCAGCTGCTAGAATCATTTGTTGGTTAAGTTGACAAAGCCGTGCGTACACGTCCGCTTAGTAGGCCCACAAGTCAGTCAGGAAATCTGACGGGTCCCAGCTGTCAACGGGATGAATAATTTTTTTGCAAAACAAGGAGGCACTTCCTTCCGTGCGAAGATACAGCCGGTGGGTCCCAGCTGTCAGGTGGTGGAAACATTTTTTTTCAGCTTAATAAGGAGGAACTTTCCTTGCGTGCGACCATGGACCTCGTGGGTCCCAGCCGTCAGGCTCTCCATGTACAGTCCTCTTCCAACGACTCTCGTTTGTTGACCACGCCGCACCGAACGCAGCGAGGCAGTGGACGACGGCGAGGCCCCGGACGGTAACGACTCGGAGATGGGAAAACGCGGCAGCGGAGTCGCAGATTGAAAGGAGGAGAAGGGTTATAACTGGTTCTGTTGCGGCGTGGGGCTGTAGTATGTGGAGAATAACAGGAGGTGTCGAGGGGTGGGGGGATAGCCTGGCCGGCGGTGGGGTAGCGCTTCGTAGCGATGCGTGCTAAGCAGAGCTGCTAGCTGCCGGAGGCCAAACCAGGTGGTCCCGACGATGCTGGAGGAAGAAGACGAGAGATTGAAGGTGCATGCAGGCCGTTGGATATAAATCCAATGGCTGTGGATGCCACATTCATTTGTTGACCAAGTTGACAACGCCCTGCGTAGGCTTCAACCTATTGGCCCACATGTCAGCCTGCAAAAATGTTGCATATATTTAACCCATGTTTTCTAGAATGTACAGTCCATTTGCTGGGCTGGGTGAACAAATAATTTCGCGTCAATCAGGCCCATTTATATTTTCTAATAAATCCCAGCCCATTTGCACTTCCTTGAAATACACGTATTAGGTGGGCTCGTTATATATATAATGTTATGTTAGAAGGAGCAATTAATATCAAAGAATAAACCGGAGAGGCACATTTTTTATATATATAATTAAGAAATTAGCGAGTTATTTCTCAAAATAAAATGAGCGCGTTATTATTAAATTGGTCCTTAAAATCTTCGCAAGCTTTTGTACGCAATCACCAGGATTTTCCTTGCCTGTGAGTCAAAAACAACCAGGATTTTCCTTGCCAACTTCTGTTAAACATTTACTTTTATAAGTTAATAACACGTGGGATGTTTTTATAATGTATATATAAGTCTCTATAAAATATACGATAATAGTAATAATATAAATATATATAATGTGGTTAGAAGGGAAAACATAAATTGGATACAACATTACTTTTATAAGAGACCTGCGTTTTATACCCCACAGTAGGCATACTAACAAGTTCACACACAAATACAACAGAAAAGGTAAACATTCATATCAAACTCAGGTTCACAGGACACGTTCATATTCATAGCCAACATTCACTATCAACAACTCAAAAGATTCATATATACACAAGCTCAGCATATCTATGCATCCAAATGATTGATAGATCACACGAGAATATTCATACATAATTCACAAAAAGATTCAGATATACACATGTTCAGTATGTTTATGCATCCAAATGATTGAGATCACAGTCAATATGATCCATGGACGAACTTTAATTACCTAGGGTACATACTGGTAAATGGTGTTCAATCGGAGGTACTTCTTGCTAAAATTAGTTCTTGTACGAGTAAACTTTCGAGTACATAAGAGGCAGCACAGACAATCTGAACTTTGCTTGTAGGTTTATCCTCAAATAGTGGCCTCGTGCCAAGGGAGGTTTGAGAAACTTGGCCACTACTTTCATCCAACTAGTTTACTGGCTCATCTTGGTCCTGTATCTCGCCAAAATTCTACATTGCAGACGAGAAAGGAGGCGGTTGAGAAAATGAACCACCCAAATTTTTTGTGCAGTTCAACTGAAATGGAGCATCCTTGGCGTGCAGACTGATTAAGTGTTAGATGAATATATGCGTCAACCAACTTGTCTGGAATCTTTAGACTCCATGCCATATAGTTTGCTACCATATGTGCCGATAACCAATAGGCACAAGTTGGGACCAAAGACTGGACTGCGTTTTTCTGGGCTATGCACCAAGCAATTTTTTGGCGTTCACTCTCCTAATACTTGGAGTTTGACAATTGGTTGACGCCGGTTGATACTCGAATGAATATAGGCACTTCTTGTCAACATCGATGATTGTCTGAGTGAACTTTGGAGTACATAGCAGCAGCATAAGTACCTGTCCATCTGATCATTTTGTGCAGTTCTACTGAAATCACCCGATGTAATGATTTGCCTGCGAGTTCAGGCTCCAAATTACTCCTTTATGAAATCGGCAGATAGTAGCACAATACAAAATTACCAATACATATGACAGGCACAATAATCAGGATAAAGACTAGTACCAACCTGTGTGAGGTAGCATATCAATTACTATTTCCTTTGACTGGAAGCCGAGATAAGCCAAGCGACTGACAGCAAAGGAAGAAAGCAAGCGGAGATTAGCGACTGACAGGAAAGGACGGAAGCTATCGAGGGAATGAAGCACCCAAAGTTTTTGTGCAGTTCCACCAAAATCGAGCATCCCTGTTGGCACATATATTGAGAGAGTGAGATTACTGTAATAGTGGGACTAGTTGATGAAACATACACTAACAAATAGAAGCACCCTCATTATCGTAATGGGTAAAGTTAGCAACATAGTAGTCTTGCTTAAAGAGAGGTATTAGTTTATTTAATCAGTGCCAATTAGCTCAACTCAACACTCAAAGCATTGCCATTTATCATAGGTTGCAAAACTTTAACGTGCAAAGATAAAGGAGTTTGTGATGACAGTAGCATGATACAAATAGAGATGACAACAAACTAATATGGATGAAGGCCTTAGGCCCGTACCAACCTGAGAAAAAAAGCTTATTCATGTAGTCCCATAAGAGATGATAAAGCACTCACTGGAATCACACAATAGTATATATTTTTGTGCACTTCAAATGTATGGTTGAAATCACTCTTGTTTACCAGTGCTGAGATTATATCGAAAGATTATCAAGAACTTCCAGTAGAGTTAAAGCACTGGCTGGGATACAGTTCATTGTATTGTATTGTGTAGTTCCACTAAAATGTATGGTTGGCACAACATGATCCCTGTTTGCACAAGTAGGAACAAGGTGAAACCTTCATTAGCTTAGTGAGAAAGGATAGGAAGACATTAGCATATTACTCAAACAGTAGCATCAAATTCATGATGGACAATACGCAAAACATTGCCTCACTGAACCAATGGCAATAAATTGACATGCAAAACAATAACACTATTATGTCATGACACTAATAATATTCCCTCCCTGCTCCACCACATGATTCACCTCCATAGATAAACATACACATGTACATGATTCAGCATAGGGTCCTACTAAAGATTTGTTTAACTCCAACAGGAAATTAGGCAGTAATAAATTAGTGGTACTTAAGTACTCCTAATTAATTAAGTGAGACAGCAGAAGTGGAAGGGCTCCCTGGAGGATCGTCTCACATGTAAGGTAGTCGTTGTCGGAGCCCTTGAATGGCCTCAACTGAGGCCTCTGGCTTCAGCAAGATCGCCTTGGCACTGTTTATTCTTCTTCTTCTTCCTCTTCATGCTCTGTTTCTCTTTCTCCTCACCAGTTGGTGAAACCAAGTACATGATTGGCCTTCTAATTGAGAATTGGTTTTGTCAGTGAGGGAGTACAAGTGTACTAGTAAAAACAACATTATTTTATCATGGCAGTCGGAAAATAGAGATGAACACATGCATTAAATATCATTCTTACCTAAAGGAAGGTTATGGCGCCAATATGGATGATGAGGATTGGAACACAGATCTCCCTTTGTGCAGTTCCACCAAAATGAACAAAAGTCACTTCTTTTAAGAAGAGTTTTGTGCAGTGCACCAAAAGGTCACAACAGCAACCAGGTGAATTGGATATCCCTGTTTGCACAAAAAGGCACAGAGGAAACAGTCAGAGTCTCAAACAATTACAGGCAAAAACATTTGGCTAAACTTGTCATGGCTTATAACAGTGGCATGGCTTCATTTTTACCAGGGACATTAGATTAAGAACAGCTAAGGCTACGTTCGGTTCACAGGTTTGGTGCAGGATTTTCATAGGAACACAATTCCTACGGTATTCTTTCCCTTCCAACCGTTCGGAACACGGGAAAGGTGAATAGTGTTTCATAGGAAAGCTGGTCTGGTAGTACTGATTCCATAGGATTAGAAACATCTACGCGCTGCTCATTTTTGGGCGGAAGCCCGAGGCAGGCGCTCGCTGGCATGCGTTAGACAGGTTGCTGTGCTGTGTTGCCGGAATAAAAAAATCAACCTATGTGTGGTACGTGAGGTGAGGACAAGAGTAGTCACTGTGCAGCTGAATAAAAAAATAGCATCTCATACTGCCAAGCATGCTACTCTAAAAAAACAAATCTGTACATTTCGTAGTCCATCCGAACAGATTCTCTCGAGAGTTTCCTCCGGTTCGCTGTTCCATAGTTTTATACCTACATTCCTTTCCTATTCCTCTATTTTCATCAAGACCTGTGTTTTCTGCCCCTTTATTCCGAACGGAGCCTATATATTTGGTATAAGGGCATGGGACAGTGGGTGCACCAGCAGTCCAGCACCATGTACGTAAGCAGGGCCATAAAGTGGTGATTCATAGTTTGTTGCCCCGAGAAACAAACATCCAAGAAACATATCTGGGTTGGTCCCATTTTTGTTCACTCTAGCCACCTACTCCTATGTGTGGATAGCAAATCTAGTCCTGGTCATACCACTGTGTACAGCGTTACCCCTATATTTCCCTTTTCGACCAAGAGACCGGTTGGATGACCAGTCTGTACTACTTTCACCCCCTTTCCTTCCTGTTTGTACCAAGTCCGATGTACATACTAAATTCCCCCACCCCCACTTTATTTCTTGTTTGAACCAAGTACTCCCTCCGTCCGGAATTACTTGTCATCAAAATGGATGTGTCTAGAACTAAAATACATCTAGATACATCCATTTCAATGACAAGTATTTTCGGACAGAGGGAGTACAAGATTCGACTCCATGAAGTAGCTTTACCTCTAAGAAAAAAAATATGTGACGTTGGACCATCCGATCGAGAGGGGCTGAGAGGTAGAAAATGATGCACATGCAGCGACGTAGCGAGCTGGGGAAGTAGAGCTAAGGCGGTTTCGAACGAAGATATACCAGAAGGTCGTCGGGATGTGGATAGGTGGGCGGCGGGAGGCCGGATCCGCCCACAGGCAACGACGAAGGGATCGGAGGACCTCCCGCGCCGGCGCTCGGCCAGAGATAACGGTGCGGCCGGCAGTGGGTCCCCTCCCTCGCTGTCGACGACGGACTAAACATTGCCCCTCCTCCCCTTCACCGGCGGAGGGGGATACGTCCGGATCTGTAACCAGCGGTGAGGATAGAAAGCCAGTGTTTTTTGAAGGGAGAAAGACAGTGTTACTACCCCTATCTTGTTTAGATCTGGAGAGGATGAGAGTGTCTGAATAGAGCAACCCTAGCAAGCAAGCGCGGAGGCTCCGGCCTATATATACGTAGTGGGGTAGTTTTCCTTTTTCACTCCATCAAAACAATCATTTAAAATTGTGTACTACTACATGCCAGGTCGCGTTTTTTTAGTTGTTGATTGTTTTTTGAGATAGCTACCCGCTTCTTCCAAGTGGTGTTACGGTGTGCCAGGTCGCACTTTGTATCGTTCAAGTCTGGTACTACAAGTCCCTCCATTAAATGAACAACCACCCCCTCGTAAAAATTGTGAACAAGCCCACGGCTAAAATTAGCGGAAACGTGGGTTGCCCCAACATGCATTATTATTTATATTTTCTACTCCCTCCGTTCCTAAATATAAGTCTTTTTTATTAGCCACACCTAAGACAAGAATTTTTTTATTAGTAGTGAACCCCACATGTCATAGACACAAAAATTGTGGCAAGATTCCCTTAGGCAAGCCAAAGTGCGTCTAACAATTTGAGCAACTCAGGTTAGGCAAGTGTGGCAAGTGTGGGAAAAATAATGTGGAAACATAAGATAAACATAGTCACAATCCAAACAGCCCCGTAATTTTTTGTGACATGCATGAAAATTTGGTTAGTTAAATTTATAGTCAAAATTTGGCAAGGTGCATCAAATCAACACATGCAAGTATCAAAAGGAAAGTCATGGCATGCATGCATGCATTGTACTCCCTCCGTTTCCAAATATAAGTCTTTTTAGAGATTGCAACAAGTGACTACATACGAAGCAGAATATGTCTACTACTACATACGAAGTAGCCCATTTGAAATGTGTAAAAAGACTTATATCGAGTGCAGTGCTTTGATGTGTCGCGTCAACTCGTACAAGACCGAGAAATTTGATTACTACAACGCCCTCTCCCTCGCGGACTGAGCTCCGGTGCCTTAACTGCACCTGCCTTTGGCTGCATGACAGGAGGGCCAACCACCTGTTGGGCCCACCTGTCATAGACGCAAAGGCGGGAGTAGTAAGTAGAAGCTTTCGCTACACGCTATCCCTCCCGCACGAGGTGGACGGACATGCAGTAGTGGATTCGATACTGTAGAAGTAGGAGGAACATCATTGTTCGTCTTCTCGAAGAGGCGGCTCCTTGGAGTACTAGCCAGGCTCTTGCATGAGACAAAATTACTATTGTTTAATAATTAAACTCCATTATCCATTGCTTGATACTCATTCTGCATTGGTCCACGTGCTTAGCACCGTTTCCTCCTAGGGTCACCAATGTTTATTTGCTAATTAATAGCATTGCATGTAATGAACTAGCCATTGCAAGTCATTAAAAGCATGCACACCTCTCATCTCTTATTGGTTGATATGTCAAGAAACAAGGTAGAAGTTAATGCACCGCGCCTAAGTGTTTTGGGACTATTTGGTTTTCGTAAGATGACTTACATACCTAGACGGAGGGAGTAGTACAGCCCTGTAAACCGGAAAGGAGTATTTTCCTTTCTAGAGATTTCAACAAGTGACTAGACTACACCGTGTGCAGTACTCCCTCCCTTCCGGTTTATAGGGCTCAAATCTCAAATCTCATGAACCAAGGCATTTTGCTATTGGAGGAATGTATCTCGTACTTTACAAACTACCCTAATTAAACTCATGCATTAATTACGTAGTTCTCTCGTTTTCCTCTCTGCCTTGGTCGCGGTGCACAATATTGAGAACTCCTATATGACTAGCCACTCTATCTACATGTGGGACATTTCAAAGCATCCGGGCCCGCTTGCCATCCACCAAATCACAGCGAGGTGCTACAATCAAGACTCACCTGTCACCCCGGTGTGGCCATCATGACCCGTCATATCACAAAACCCACACCTTTACCAGCAGTGGTAAGGTGGCCTCCAAGTTGGACTGGACGAAGCAACCATCATTTCACTGGAACGCTCGTTCAAGCCCTTTCTTCCCTTTCTTGAAGAAAACCTCACTCCAGGCTACTCACTTCTGCCATTTTTCTTCTGTACCGATGAAGGAAAGGTGGGCGAATCAGTTATGCTGCTATATTTTCATTCCAAGAATCTTCTTTTTGTGAAGCACTGACCGATTCTCACATCCTATTCTTTTCCCGTTTTCATTGCGATTGTGGTTTCATTTCGATTGATTTTTGTTTGTCAGTTCATTGATGGATCCTGGAGCACTAGGCAAAGAGTTGCCGGCGGACAACCCACTGGAGACAGCGATCTCCAGGAAGCGAGCACCGACCAACGAGTTGACCATGTTGGCGGGCCAACCCATGGAGACGAAGAACTCCAAGGAACAAGCACTGGACAAAGAGTTGAGGACATTGGCGGACGAACTCCTCAAAGAAAGTTGGAAGAACAGCAAGGGCCCCACCGTGCCTACCCCAGGAACTCTGATTGCCACCTATGTGAGGCTCAAGACCGAGTTTGAGGAGATAGTCACCGTTGAGAAGCAGTATTCCCCTGGCAAGGTGATGGCCCCCATCGAGGACAAGGAGATGGCCCCCGGAGGGATGAGATCCCCCGGTGAGCTGCACAAGGTAAAAAATAATGGCTTATTACCATAGTTGTGGTTTTTGATTATTTGCAATGTGCTTGCTAATATGTTAGGGTTGTGCAGGTGCCGGTGGACGTCCTTGATGATTCCGATGTCGTGGCCCGTCCTGTTGGCATCGCCCCGGAGATCGATTCCAATGTCGTTGTCCATCCTGTGGACATCGCCCCAGAGATCGATTCCGATGTTGCGGTCAGTCCTGTGGACATCGCCCCAGAAATCGATTCCCATGCCACTGTCCGTGCTGTGGTCATTGCCCGAGAGATCGATGACAAGAAATAGTTGGTCACGCTAATCCTTCAGGGTAGTTTGCATTGCCCTGTGTTTAATTACCAAAACGATGCGTGTTATCAAACCATCTTAGGGCTAGTGCACTGTCTTGTGTGGGCGGATCTTACTACTTTTTAGTGAATCATGCGATGAATCATGCGAACCCTCTCCGAGTTATGGAAACAGATGTATCCTCACCAGCTTTTGATGTAATATATGGCATGCTTAGATGTAAGTTTGAACTATTTATCATATCAGCAGGGCTTGTTTGATGATTCTTGGTGTTAGTAGGCTAGCTACTGTGCGAGCTATAGTACTTGCAAAACACTCACCGAAGAGAAACGTTGGGGCTGATGAGCTCGTGGTACGCTTATACTTATCCCTCGTCGATCGACCAATAGCCCTAGCTCCTAAAATTGTAGGCTTAGCGATCGATCAGACAATAGTCGACATACATTCAGGCCTCATTTGGTTCATAGGGTAGGAAAATCGTAGCAAAAGTACAGAGAACGTGCAACACAAAATCATAGCAGTGCAGAGACATACTCCCTCCGTTCCAAAATAGATGACCTAGGCGGGCTAGTTTGGCCTAGTGGGTTTCAGTGATATGACGTGGTACAGTGCCGTCCAGTCTTCGCGTGTGGTAGCAGTATTGCGGGTACAGTAAGTTTTCTTTTAGAAGCGGAATTTAACGAAGTCATGATAGTTCCTTCATCCGAACAACTTACAGTGGGAAAGGTTGGGCCTGCGATATGATCGGGGTAGACCAGGATAATTTTGTGCATGGCAGGTGGACCAGGATGGTTGACGTCCCACATGTCAGCGAATGAAAGTATTCTTTCCGATATAGAGGACGAGCAACGAGTATTCATTGTTTATTTTTGATGAAAGCTATTTTCTCCACTGTTACGACGGAGGAGTGTGAAACACGGCAGCCCAGTGAACTTGGCATGTGCACCACTCCCTCCTTCCTCATGTAATGCCCAGGTTACAGCTTTTTCTCACTTTCTCGCTATCTATTTCCTCTCAAATGTTTTTTACCTTCTTTTTTTAAGACACAATTGTTTTTATGCCTTTTTTTAGAATTATTTTTTTATACCTAGGAGCACGTGTAGAGACGGGCTCTTGCAGAGCCCACTCCTTGACTTTGTCAATGCCTCTCTCTCCTCCACATAAGGAGTACTACTTGCTATGCATGCGGCAGGCAGCTGGCGTCTTGAGGGGCCAGGGCGGTGAGAGCGGGCTCTGGAAGCGGTCCGGACTCCAGCATGGCCCACCTCACATTATCACCATATATTTCTTGGCGTTCGTGCGCGGCGGGCGGGCGATCTCTTCTCCCTCGCCCGTTTCTCTCTTCTCAGCCGACGCCCGCCGAGCGATTAGATTTTGGCTATCGACGGTTTATTCAATTACGGTCCCACATGTCAGTGAAATTGCAAGACAACGCGTGTCCCCTCTGGCGAGCGGCGTGCGAGCTGGACTGTCGGGGTTGTGACGCGTACGAGTCCTAGTGTGCCGCATTTTCCTTTAGAACTTGCGAAGCGTAACATTTTCGCGCGATCGACGATAGAAATCCAGAACAAAATGACGAGGGCGGTGCTTTCCCGCTCGTTAGGTGGGCTAGTTCGAGTGATATGACGTGCTACAATTCCGTCCACTTGCTCCATTTTTATGTAAGCAAGAGTTTACACTCTTACGCGGGAGGAGTGCGAAACACCGCGGTCTGATTTTGATCGAGGGATAACTGTTCCCTACCAAATAATGGAGGATTGTTAGCGATTATAGCATGATAGTTATGGCATCTCCAGCGCTGGCCCACAAATTTACACCGGCATCTGTCTGAGGACACTGATGGATGCCATCCGATGCTGCCCGCATACCTTTCGACAACTATATGAACTAACCGGACGAAATTCGTGCAAACAAAGCAAATTTCAAATTAACCGGATGAAATTCATTACATTTCAAAAACTTTTCCTACAAACTAGACGAAATTTATTACATATTTCGCACAAACCATACTAAAACCTACAGTAAACCTAATCTAAACGATCGCCGGCGCCCAACCACCATGTCCGGCCATGAACCCGAGAAAGCCGGCCATTGCCTTTGCCTCCTCCTCATCCGCCTCGATAACCTCCTCCTCCAGAGCAGCGGCGACCTATCGTGTACTACTATTCCTCGCTGCCGGCTGCGCCCGCGCACGCGCGCTGGCTTCGTGGTCGTGGCGGCGGAGGGCGGCCGGGGGGTGCCAGCGATCTCCTTCGTTTGCTCCTGCGACAGTACGTCGAAGAGAGATTTGGAGCGCGCCCGGAGCGGAGCCGCCGATGTCCCTCGTCTGCTCCTGCGACAGTACGTCCAAGAGAGCTTCGGAGCGCCAGGAGGCCATGGTTGAAGTGGTGCCGACAGAAGGAAGGGACCGGAGGAGAATAAGTGTGGGTCTTTGGCAATGGCTGGGAGCTGGGGCTCAAGTTAATATAGCGGGCGAATGGCAATGAGCCGCGGCAGACGGATGGACAACTGGCGCCAGAGTAGGTTCGTCGGGCGTGAATGCGGACGCTGCTTCAGTGACTTAACTGCAGATGCGTTTGGGTTACTGACATGTGGGCCCAACGGGCATCTAGCCCGCATGTCAGTGACACACCAATTGCACCTGCAGTTAAGTCCGGTGAATGCGGCATTGACATTCTGGAGAGAGGGTGACCATTTCAGGCGGGAAGCGCACTCTAGCGAAGGAAGGGATTTCGGTGTGCAGTGGCACTAAGATCGGTCGCTCACGATAGTACATACTCCGTACCATACTACCATAGTAACCTCTCTAGCTTAGGCTGTTTTATAGATTGTCGTTGTGATGGACGATATACATGTGCAAGGCGGTCCGAGTATGACCGTTGGTGTTGAGCCAGGTGAATACATGCTCGGCGTTCGCGTAGGCCTCCATCAAACGTCTAAACAGTAATGTCAGGCACCGCCGGGGCGCGCAGGTGATGGGCTCGCCGTTTGCGTTGCGCCATGAGCAGGACTTTGATTTAGAGGGCGACGTGCATGCATTAGCATGCTTTGACAGCGTGAGCGTGAGTGTCTGACGTGAAGTATTTCATTTTCATTTGGCTGACGAGGGTGCGTTGCAGCGACGAGTCCGTGGTTTGATTCCCCACATACGCATAATTTTGGTTTTTATAGTATTTCTTTCTCCAATGACAGGTAGGCCCGCGTAGATAGATAAAGAACACAAGCTGATGAGGCGCATGCGGACTGTTTGACTGGTCAACCAGACAAATACGGAGCTATACGCTGAGCTAGTGACCGTATAATCACCATATCTCGTATACAATGATCAAAGTGAGCTATCAAGACAAGTTCGATGACTGCCAATGCATTTTACTCGGTAATAAATGACCAGGATTGAAGGGGAATCCAAATTTGCTTTGTCTTCTGTCCTTGAGCTCTTGACAAACCAATGCACTATACGGTTGTCCGGCCACTCTACCCCAGAGATCTCACCAAGCGTCGTTCATGCCATCGCGCCGCACACTAACCGGTAAGGCAGCGATGGCATCCCGCCGCGTCGAGTTCCTCGCCGCCCACGACCGCACACAAAATGGTAGGGAAGCGATGGCATCCCGCCGTGCCGAGTTCATCGCCGCTCGCGACCTCACAACTATGTGGGAGGAATTTGAAGATGCCAAGGCCGAATGGGCGGTAGAGCAAGAGGCGGCCAAAGCCGCACAGAGGGAGCGGAAAAGTCAGAAAGCACTCAAGTAAAGAGAGGCCCGCCGCCGCAAGAAAGAAAAGGATGCACGCGCTGCTGCGGAGAGGTTGGCGGAGATCCAAGCACGGTGGGGTGTCGCTGACAAAGCCGGGAAGGAGAACGACGGCGTCTGGCCAGCATGTGAGAAGTAGTAGTACTAGTAGTTAGTGTGTGTGTGTCTGTGTCTGAGTACGAGCATGTACCAATACTGCTAGTTACTACTGTAGTTTTTAGAGCAAATTACCAGTACATTAGCCTAGACTAAATGGAAAAATTCCTATCCTAAGCATCAAATGGCATCTCTTTCTCTATTGGAATTGAGATGCATGTCATCTCACTTCCTATGATTTTCATATTCCTATCCTATGAACGAAAGGAGGCCTCTGTTGGAGTAACTACTGTAGCTAGCAGTACTGCTAGTACAGTAGTTTTCTTCAAGAAGCGGAATTCAACGAAGTCATGATGGTTCATTCGTCCGAGCAAATTCAAAGTGGGAAGTGGGCCTGTGATTTGACGGCTCATTAGTCATTGTTACTACGGCGCGATGACCTGGGTGACTCTCCCTTGGAGTTCTGCGTGCATGGCAAGTGGACCAGGATGGTCGACGTCCCACATGTTGGCGAACGGAAGTATTCTTTCCGATATCAAGGAGCAAGGAAACCACGTGGTATAGTATCAGTGCTGATTGGTTCGCAAAAAAATAGTATCACTGCTGATTTATAATTATTTTTTATTTCTGATGAATGCTAGCGTTTCAACTCTTACGACGAAGGGTGCCAAACACGGCACGTGCTGGATGTCCCACACGTCAGCGAAAGGAGTGGGACATGAACAGTGTGGTAGAGCCCAGCGTAAAAAAACAGCGTGGTAGAGCGTCTCCACTTCTTCCACTTCTGGGTCAGAGACCACACGTAGTAGTACTTAGTGGTATGAATGATACAAAGTGCGACCTGGAGAGAAAGACACGTCTAGTTGGAAGGTCTCGGGGCATACACGTAAACAAATATAAAAGTTAATATGTGCCTCCAACTAATATAGTAGTAGTAGAGTACTTAGGCACGTACTCCATAACATCACCGTGCATTGCACGTACAACATTTAGTGGTAGCACATAGTAAGAGACAAATGCCGCCCAAGAGTTCCCTTCTCGACCTACTTTTGGGTGTTTGGTAGAGTGTATGGAGGGTGCATGAGTCCACACTAGTTTAGCACAAATACACTAGAAGCATGCATGAAGAGAGCATGCATGAAGAGGGGTGTTGAGTTGAGCATGCATGAAGAGGGAACAACTATGCGGAGACGAGAACGCAACCAAACACACCCTATATGCCACACATGTTCATACCATTTGTGCCTTTCTACTTCACTTACTGCGCTACATTACTCAGGTTCGCACGTCCACTCCTGGGTACATGCCAGTCTCGTAGTTCCAGTCCCACGTGTTCTTCATATAGATGGAACGATCCTTGCATAACACGTGCACCTTGATGCTAGATGTCTCGCCTGTTGGTAAAAGGATGAACAAAGCTCACGTAAAAAATAGAGTGGAAGAACATAGATTCCGGACGACCGAGAAGGAGCAAGGAACCTCGTGGTGGAGCGTCTGCACACATAATATTTAATATTATTGAGCGATATAAAATTAACCAATCATCTCCACAGTGGACTGGAAGAGTACGAAACACGGAAACCCAGTGTAGTTACATCATACTAGTACATGGCTAACCCACGCTATCACCATATTTCTTGGCTTCCATGCAACACCTATCTCTAGTAATCCAGCAGCCTGTATCGCTTCTCCCTCCTCGTCTCTATCAAAGTGCGGCGGACTGGCGTTTCTGCCGTCTATTGAGGTCGGTTAACTATCACATGTTAGCGACATGCCAAGAGCATTCTAAAAAAATTCCTTTCACGTTCCGTTTTCAAAAAGAAAAAAAATCCTTTCATGTACGAATTTGCCTGTATGCTTTGAGCAACTTGCATGTCCTATACTGCTCCTGTTTGATACTCTAACTTAGCTAGAGGTTAGACCAACTCATGACTAACCCTGAACTAACTGTAGCCAAAGAGGTTTTTTGGTGACAGGGTTAGATTGACAATAAATGCACTTCATGGAGAGAGAAAAGTGATTTTTCAGTGGTCCCAATGAGAACTAGCTCCAATTAGCACCTCTTGGGTGGGATAGTTTTTTTGGTGGGTTCGGTGCAACTTGCTCCAATTTAAACCCTCATGCTTGGATACTTTAGGGCTATTTGAGCCCCAACTAGCTCAAACTAACTCTAACCCATGGATCCAAACATGGCCTATGGCCGGTCTCGACGCGGAGTAGTCGCGTGCACCGGGAAGCGGCGCTCTCTCAGCCGTCGCGCCACTTCAAAGTCGGCGCCAGTGAGAGGTCGCCTCCGCTCTGGCCGGGCATTAATGCGGCACTGACGCTCCAGGGCGACGCTGACCGTTACACGCGGGAAGCGCGCGCTGGCAAGGGAGTATAGGTTTTGAACCGTTTCAGGTGTAGTACTGGTAGTTTGCAAAACTACTCAATTATTGCACTCAGTTTCCTAAGAAATTGTGGTAAAAAACGTTACTCCACAGCCCGCTTCCCTTCTCCTTCCTCTTCCACCGCCCGCGCACCTCCGCGGGAAGCGACCGGTCAACCCTTATATAGGAGTGCTAGCACAAAAAGATGCATGCATGACCACTAAAATTTCCATATTAAAGCGCCGCTCCGGCGGGAGTATGGTGTATGTTGTTACCTTCGGCCGGCCCATGGCTACTGGGCGACGGCGACCAGAGAAGAGGCGGCGGGAGGGCAATGAATGCAGCTACTGTTTGGGTTCGCCTTCTGGCTTAAATAAATGCGCAGGATCACGTGTACCCGTGGGTGCACAAATTGTAACATACGTGTCTGCTTAAGTGGGCGTCACGTAACTGGTGTGTGTGTGTGAGAGAGATTCTGAGAGACAAAGTGCGTGTGTGCGACTCTACTCTTCGGACATGTACTCAACCTTTTGCATCGGGATATAAGTATAATGGTATTTACTTTAGCTAGTGATTTACGTGGCCATGTTAACGTGGTTGTGTCAAAAAAATGTCACTTCCTGCTCGTGATTTGCGTTATATAATTACAAGCAAGATTCTCGTGCATTGCACGGAACATCAATATGCATTTTTTTATAGAACACCTGTTGTGACTGACCCATGCAGGAGTAATCCCATGTGTAAAAACTAATGGTATCTCGAGAATTTTATCGGAAAACTGGTATCTCGAGAATGTCATCGAAAAAATGAAAGATGAGAGATAAGGCGAGGAGGAGTGGAGCGTGGTGGTGACTGGTGGTTGGAATGGGCGGAGGCATGGGGATGGACGGCGCCGGTAGGCGGCAGCGGCCACCATGCATGCTAGATTGTTCCAAAGACTTATTCCTTTTTAATTGCTGAGCAATGAGGTTGCGGGAGATAATGATGTGGAGAGAGGTGTGGGTATCTTTTGTAAAATTATAATAGTTTGCTTTCTATCCTCAGATATAGATCATACGATCTGTATTACAAGATGGCAGGCACACCATCACCGCCAACTCGTTTTTTTATAAGGGTACAGATGATAAGTTTGCTGACTACTAAAGTAAAGTGGAATTTGTCCATGTTATGCAAGTAAATAAAGGTGATTGTTTATAATACGGGTAAGTTTGGATGAAGGGTGGTAGGAACAAATGCTCCGCCTAGAGCATGTGTGTGTGAGATGGAGTCTTAGTGTGTGTGTGGGGTGTGTGTGTGTGTGTGTGAGAGAGAGAGAGAGAGAGAGGTGGAGTCTTAGTTTGTGTGAGAGAGAGAGAGATGGAGTCTTAGTGTGTGTGTGGGGGGGTGTGCGTGCGTGCGTGCGTGTGTGTGTGTGTGTGTGTGTGTGTTTGTG
>NC_057796.1:148653541-148656892 GCF_018294505.1 Triticum aestivum
TAGTGTGTGTGTGGGGGGTGAGTGCGTGCGTGTGTGTGTGTGTGTGTCGCGGGGTCCTCTGTGGTGGATGTAATTTAAGTGTGCATGGCTTCATCATAGAGAGGTGATGTGTATGGCAGAGGCCACCAACGATGGGGTGTGAGAGAGAAAATGCCCGTAGAGAGGGAAGAGAAGGTGTGTGCGCGTGAGAGGAGTCGACATCGAGAGAACGTGTTTGTTCGAGAGACACCGAGGAAGACTACTATATATCGATGGTCCATGTAGGCGGGAATTAAACAAAGGGATGATCTTATTGGTTTCGGGGATATAGGGGAAGAGTGAGAGGCGGGGGGTAGCTAGAAGGAGATTGTTAAGTGTGAGTGTGTGTTTTACCCATCCAGGCGGAAGTTATGTGCACAAAAGAGGAGAACGATTCGATGTGGCGTTAGGATTCAGGGTAATTAACTACGTATGGAGACATAGAGACCTTGAACGTGCATGTGTGAGAGGTATACATGTATACGTGGGATGTGTGTGTGTGCGCGCGCGCATGATCGAGATAAAAGAAAGAAGACATAAGTCATAAGATCAACGACATGGGATGGACGGATCGGTATGACAATATGCATGCATGTGAGAATGCAGGGAAGAAGGCCCGACAATTGAGCATGTGTTTTTGTCTTTAAGAGATAGTGGCGTGGGCTGGAGCATGCATCTATGGCGAGCAGAGGGAGTGACGCGCAAAGATTGTGCAAAAGAGACCAACCTATAAATGCATATGTATGGAGAGACATATATAGTGTGGGTGATAGGAAGCAAGACTCCGTGCGAGAAAGAAAAGTTGATGGAGAAACTACAGATAGATACAGAGATGGAGATGCTAGCTAGAGGGACATCCGCTAGTTTGGGTGTTTGAGATGACCGTCGGGTGGTTCAAAGGGTGAAGTTATATATGTGTGTGAGAGGGCACTTGACTGCATGTAGAGAGAAACATATGTAGTGTGCGTGATAGGAATCAAGAGTGAGGGCGAGAAAGAAGGTTGATGGAGAAACACATAAATAGAAAGATAAAGATGCTAGCTAGTGTGCGTTAGAGATAGGAGTCGAGTGGATCAGAAGGCTTGGTTATGTGTGTGGGTGTGAGAGAGATAGAGAGAGGGTGCATGTGAGTCACATACAAACAGATATCAGAGAGAAATGAGATCCAGAGAGATGGAGTTTTGTGTCTGCGAGAGAGAAAGATATTTCACAACGAGAGTGATAGCTAGAGAGACATACGAGGGAACGCAAGATATCTCTAGGGAGAGAGGGTGTGTGTGAGCGACATACAAGAGAACAATGGAGAAATATGAGACCCTGGGAGAGAGAGTTTGTGTTTGTGTGTGAGAAAGAGATATTGAAGAGGAAGAGTCGTAGGTTCTCATATCTAAGGAGCGAAAGACATCTCTGTATGAGGGGTGTGCGAGTGGCTCACATGGAAATAGTAGAGAGAAATGAGACCCCGGGAGACAAAGTTTTGTGTTTGTGTGAGAGAAAGAGATTCCACATGGAGAATCATAGTTAGAGACACATAGCAGGGAGCGAGATATACTTAGAGAGAGATATAGTGATGAAGGTTGAGGGAGAGAGTACCGTCAGTGTGTTACGAAGATAAAAGATCATTGTCGACATACAGGTAGCACGAGAGATACCTGAGAGACGATGAACGCGTGTAGGTCCAGAGAGATAGTCCTATATAAGCATGAGTGATAGCTATATGAGACGAATATCTGGATTAAAGGGGATTCAACTATTTAAACTGGAGATCACGACATCGATAATATCATAACGCAAATTGGTGTATCAAACATGCATATTCATTTGAATTTGGGCACACGTGTAATGTTATATAGTTTATCAATATTGGTGATCCATAGATTCTTCAATTACAAACAATGCATGGTTTATATGCAATTAATGTCTAAACGGGATTACACTATATGTTGCGTGTGTGAAACACATTATACATGTTTGAGAAGTAAAAAAACCCGCATGAAACACACATTAATTGGAGACAGTTAGCGAGGAATGCATACATTGGATTTCAACATAAAGTGGTTTCAAAAATTTGAAAATCCAAATTGATGGATACAACCTTATGAATCTGAGATCATGCCATTTGTAAACCATATTTATGTATAAATGGTGTTGTGCTTTTGAAAGTATATATAAAAAATGATGTATATAGAATGTAATTCCAATTGAAAATGGATCCCGCCCGAAAAAAAATAGAATACAAACAGGATTCGAATTGAGTTGGCACGGTAAACGTGCACTCTGCAAAATTTGAACGAAGCGGGGAGAGTCGCAGTAACCGCCCGAAACCAAAATCTGCGAGATGGAAATCACTACTGCCTATCCCTGCCACGCAAAGCCTACCTGCTAGATTTCTATAGGTTTCGATAGGGGTAGGTTTGTAATTTCACCCAAACGTGACGTAACCGCCTCTCACCCGGATTCATACACGGTGGGCGCCAAAACACAGTGTGTCCTTGGCCGAAATCGACTCCCTCCCCGATTCATATTCATACACGGTCGGCGCCAAAAACAAATTCTCGTCGGCAAATATTCAGTGTATGCGAGATTACCGTCCTATCCCCAACCGACTAATGTTGCTGTGATGTAGTAGAAATTTGAAACGGGGGCTAAGTTTGTAAATTTCCTCGCATTTGAGACAAGCGCGCCCTGAATACATGGTTCCCCCTTCCTTTCTACCTCCCTTTTCCCCATTCGTACTCCGTGGGCGCCAAAACACCCTCTCCACCCCACCCTCCTCCGTCCGCCGCCGTCCGCCACCCCATCCACCGCCATTCTCCTCCACCATGCCGGATCTGATACCCCAACGCCGCCGTCCATTACAAGAGATCGACCTCTCTCATCCACGGCTTCGGACCGGGATCCTTGCATCCCGTCCTCTCGCTTCATCCCCGCCGTCGTCCACCTTGCCAGCGCCGCTCCTACGACCGTCTCGTCCACTGCGCCCTGCCACCACCGTCTACCCTCCTAGATCTGCTTCCACGCCGCCGACAGCCATTGCTACCGCAGCACCGTCAAATTCTCAGCAGATGCGTACACGGCGCCGCACCAGAGGTGGTACTCTTTCGTATCTGCTCAACTTATTTATCACAACAAGAAAATAGATCGCCACTGCTTTACTCTGATTTCTTGTCTTGGTTGCGAAGTTGCCTTTGTCCGGTTTGCACCTTCAGATCCGCCATGGCACGCTCAACACTATACTCCCAATGCTTATGGTTTTCCCCTTTTATATTCCACACTAGTTAAATCACAGTAGACTAAATTTCAAAATTGGGTCAGTCGATTTTTCAGAGCTCG
>NC_057796.1:148657143-148915897 GCF_018294505.1 Triticum aestivum
TATTCCACACTAGTTAAATCACAGTAGACTAAATTTCAAAATTGGGTCAGTCGATTTTTCAGAGCTCACCGGAGTTCGCCGGTGCGATCAAAGGGGCTCTGGTGGTTGTGGGGCCTCGCCGAACGAAGAAAACTCGACGCGGGTGGGGGTTGGGGCGGGGGTGGGGGTGGGGGTGGCGGAGGAACACAGGCGGTGGGGGCCGGTGGTCCGGCAGGCGGCCCGTGCGGTGTTCTGTATGGGAAGAATCAGAGACGAGGAAGAAGAAGGGTTAGGAGACGTAGGATCTTCATCCAACCGCCTGAAATGGTCGAGATACAGCTGGGAGTTGCATTCTTAATGCGCTCTGGTTCATCATGTGTGGGCACTGCGCAACCAACATTTTATTATCCAAAATCTGCTTGCTCTTCTTTACCATGTTCCTCTTCCGTTCTTCTTTAATATGTACTCTCTCCGTTCCTAGATACAAGTCTTTGTATAGATTCCACCATGGACTACATATGGAGCAAAATGAGTGAATCTACACTCTAAAATGTATCTGGATACATCTGTATGTGATCCATAGTGGAAATCTCTACCAAGACTTATATTTTGGAACGGAGGGAGTATGATAGTAGTAAAGGGAAATTAAACAATGTACGAGTTGAAGAGTAACTCCCATTAGAAGGTGGGCACGGGTGATCAATCCGCTGTTCCTCCTTTTGTTCTTTGCTCTCCTCCTCATCTTTTTCATCCAATGAGCTCACAGTTCCATCAATTTCTTCTTCCATAGATTCCTGCAAAGTATTAGTCTCTTCTTGGACAGCGGAGACTTTCTCAATAAGCGCATCAATATAGGAATTATATTCATAATTATCATAGCAATATTTTAGGATAGCTAAATTTTCAGGCCTATAAACATCAGCATCAAAAGCTTCATACTTTTCAAACAAAGATTCAATTTCATAAGCACCCTTAAAAGCAACAAATTCTTCTATTTGTTCCACATCATAGTAATCATATATACCTCTAGCATAAGAAGCCAAGGTTTCATTATCATTAAATTTGCATGAAAAGGGAAGGTGTGGAGCCTTCATCCTAGAGCAACAAGTATAATCATAACTCAAGCATACTTGCCGAGCATACCACTTCAATATATAAATTTGATCCCATAATAGTTTCCCTTTCTATGTCAAGCGATAATCCTTAAAGTATTCACGTTGATCCAACGTTACTCCCATTACCAAATTGAATGGGGTTTTCTCTGGATTATCAAAGTAGTACATAATTTCTGTCACATAGCGAGCATCGAGGGTTTTAGGAGGTTCCTCATCTCCATGAGCAGCAAGTACACCTAATTTTTTTGGTATTTCGTGTTCCATATCCATAACTAAAGATAGAGAACAACTAAGAACAGCAAATAAAAATTACTTAGTGATAAAGCAAACAAGCACACACGAGAATATTCACCCCACGCTATTGCTCCCCGGCAACGACGCCAGAAAAAGGTCTTGATAACCCACAAGTATAGGGGATCAATTGTAGCCTCTTTCAATAAGTAGGAGTGTCAAACCCAACGAGGAGCTAAAGGCAGAAAAAAATATTCCCTCAAGTTCTATCGACCACCGATACAACTCTACGCACGCTTAACGTTCGCTTTATCTAGAACAAGTATGAAACTTGAAGTACTTTGTAGGTGTTGTTGGATAGGTTTGCAAGAAAATAAAGAGCATGTAAATAAAAGCTAGGGGATGTTTAGATAAAGACACAACTAAATTAGTTTTAGTAAAGAGCTTGTTGTCACGAGAAAGTTATTTGTCCCTAAGCAATCGATAACTAGACCGGTAATCATTATTGCAATTTTATTTGAGGGAGAGGCATAAGCTAACATACTTCCTCTACTTGGATCATATGCACTTATGATTGGAACTCTAGCAAGCATCCGCAACTACTAAAGATCATTAAGGTAAAACCCAACCATAGCATTAAAGTATCAAGTCCCCTTTATCCCATACGCAAACAACCTACTTACTCGGGTATGTGCTTCTGTCACTCACGCCACCCACCATAAGGAAATCATGAACATATTGCAAACCCTACAGCGGGAATCCCTCACGCTTGCGCGACACGGAGAGCACCATAGGACAGCACCAATAATAAAACATGCAACTCAAACCAATCTTGATCACCAAATAACCCATAGGACAAAACGGATCTACTCAAACATCATAGGATAGCCATACATCATTGGGAAATAATATATAGCATTGAGCACCATGTTTAAGTAGAGATTACAACGGGTAAGAGAGAGGTTACACCGCTGCATAGAGGGGGGAAGAGTTGGTGATGATGGCGGTGAAGTTGTTGGTGAAGATTGCGGTGATGATGATGGCCACGGCAGTGTTCCGGCGCCACCGGAAGAGAAGGGGAGAGGGGCCCCTTCGTCTTCTTCTTCCTTGACCTCCTCCCTAGATGGGAGAAGGGTTTCCCCTCTAGTCCTTGGCCTCCATGGCGTGGGAGGGGCGAGAGCCCCTCCGAGATTGGATCTGTCTCTCTGTCTCTCTCTGTTTCTGCGTTCTCCCCTGCTACCCTTTCACCGTTTCGTATATATATGGAGATTCGTAACTCTGATTGGGCTGAAACCTTTGCCGTGATTTTTTACCAAAAATTAGCTTTCTTGCGGCCGAAGAAGGGCGTCAACCGCCTTACGGGTGGCCCACGAGGGTCAGGGGCGCCCCTAGGGGGGCAGGCGCGCCCCCTTCCTCGTGGCCACCCCGGGCACCGTCTCGTGTTGATTCTTCTTCCGGAATTCTCCAAATATTCCAAAAATATTCTCTGTCCGTTTTTATCCCGTTTGGATTCCGTTTGATATGGATATTCTGCGAAACATAAAACATGCAACAAACAGGAACTGGCACTGGGCACTGGATCAATATGTTAGTCCCAAAAATAGTATAAAAAGTTGCCAAAAAGTATATGAAAGTTGTATAATATTGGCATGGAACAATCAAAAATTATAGATACAACGGAGACGTATCAACCATTTTTGCACCTACCTATGAAGAGAGCAAAATAATGTATAGCAGGAAAATGAATGCTCCCTATGGTAGCTTGTGTTATGTCTCTAGACTCCCCCACAGTTATACTAGCAAGAAAATCTCTAAACTCATATTTGCGAGGCTCACTAGTGCTACCCCATTGTGGAAGTTTGCAAGCTGTATTAAAATCCTCTAAGTCCATAGTATAAGAATTTTCATAAATATCAAATAGGACAGTTTGAGAATTGCGTGATGATGAAAATTCAAACCTTCTTACAAAGGAATCAGTGAGATAGTGGTACTGGCGGCACTTATCTGCCTCAAAGCTCTCAAGATCAGCGTTACGCACGTATGCGTTAAATTCCTCCTTGATTCCTACTCGATCCATAAAGTCCTCTGACGGCCATTCACAAGCCCGCACTTGAGCTTCCCTCGGTGGTTCATCATCTGCATCGCGTATTGCGGGCCTGGGTCCTTGCTTCCTTGAAGGACCACCTTGCTAAATTTTCCTAAACATATTTCTTCCTCTGAAAAATTTCTGAAATTTTTAGTAACTTCAAATAAAAGTGAACCAAACTCAGTAAAATTGATAGCAACTACTCCTGCAAGTGCCTAGAGACTATATCATGCATTAGAACTACTTGGAACCATATAAATTTGACATGCAAGCTCAAGAACATGGTCACCTAGGCAGCAAAAATTTGCAATGAATAAAGCACTAGAGCAAAAACTAATTGGACCATTGGAGGAGTCACATACGAAGGAACAATCCCCCAAAGCAGTTTTGTGAGTGGAGCTTTGAGCAAGGAGATCGAAAATGGTAGCAAGATGAGCTAGAACTCGTGCTTGAGCTGGTTGGTGATTTTTTTGGGAGGAAGAAGGAGCGTGTGGGTGCTGGAATAAGTGGAGGGGAGCCACCATGGGCCCACGAGGCAGGGGGCACGCCCAGGGGGGTGGGCGCGCCCTGGACCCTCGTGGCCAGGTGCCAGCTCCCCCTGATGTGTTCTCAGTGCCAGATATTCTCGAATATTCCAGAAAAAATCATATTTTAATTTCAGGGCATTTGGAGAACTTTTATTTTCGGGGTATTTTTTATTGTACGGATAATTCAGAAAACAGACAGAAAATACTATTTTTGCTTTATTTATTCTAAATAACAGAAAGTAAAAGGAGGGTACAGAAGGTTGTGCTTTCTAACTTCATCCATCTCATGCTCATCAAAAGGAATCCACTAACAAGGTTGATCAAGTCTTGTTAACAAACTCATTCCGAATAACATGGAACTAGAGAAATTTTGAATAACACTAGGTTACCTCAACAGGGATATGCACGTCCCCAATAATAAGAATATCATATTTCTTCTTGACAGTAGGAAGAGGAAATTCAAAACCTCCAATAATAATTGATGGAATTTTTCCAATAGAGTTTATACTATGGACTTGAGGTTGCTTCCTCGGAAAGTGTACCGTATGCTCATTACCATTAACATGAAAAGTGACATTGCCTTTGTTGCAATCAATAACAGCCCCTGCAGTATTCAAAAAGGGTCTTCCAAGAATAATAGACATACTATCGTCCTCGGGAATATCAAGAATAACAAAGTCCGTTAAAATAGTAACGTTTGCAACCACAACAGGCACGTCCTCACAAATATCGACAGGTATAACAGTTGATTTATTGGCCATTTGCAAAGATATTTCAGTAGGTGTCAACTTATTCAAATCAAGTCTACGATATAAAGAGAGAGGCATAACACTAACACCGGCTCCAAGATCACATAAAGCAGTTTTAACATAGTTTCTTTTAATGGAGCATGGTATAGTTGGTACTCCTGGATCTCCTAGTTTCTTAGGTCTTCCACCCTTAAAAGTATAATTAGCAAGCATGGTGGAAATTTCAGCTTCCGGTATCTTTCTTTTATTTGTAACAATATCTTTCATGTACTTGGCATAAGGATTCATTTTAATCATATCAGTAAAACGCATACGCAAGAAGATAGGTCTAATCATTTCAGCAAAGCGCTCGAAATCCTCATCATCCTTTTTCTTGGATGGTTTAGGAGGAAAAAGCATGGGTTTCTGAACCCATGGTTCTCTTTCTTTACTGTGCTTCCTAGCAACAAAGTCGCTCTTATCATAACGTTGATTCTTTGATTGTGAGTTATCAAGATCAACAGCAGGTTCAATTTCTACATCATTGTTATTACTAGGTTGAGCATCAACATGAACATCATCATTAACATTATCACTAGGTTCATGTTCATTACCAGATTGTGTTTCAGCATCAGAAATAGAAATATCATTGGGATTCTCAGGTGTGTCAACAACAGGTTCACTAGAAGCATGCAAAGTCCTATCATTCTATTTTTCTTCTTTTTCGAAGGACTAGGTGCATCTAAATTATTTCTCTGAGAATCCTGCTCAATTCTCTTAGGGTGACCCTCGGGATACAAAGGTTCATGAGTCACTTTACCCCCTCTAGTTGCAACTCTAATAGTAAATTCATTATTCTTATTATTCAATTCATTGAGCAAATCATTCTGAGCTTTAAGTACTTGTTCCACTTGAGTGGTAACCATAGAAGCATGTTTAATAATGAGTTTAAGTTCACCTTTAACTCTAGACATATAATCACTCAAGTGTTCAATCATATAAGCATTAAGTTTTAATTGTCTACCAAAATAAGCATTGAAATCTTCTTGCTTAACCATAAAATTATCAAACTCATCTAAGCACTGGCTAGCAAACTTAGTAGGAGCGATATCACCTTCATCAAATCTATAGAGAGAATTTACCTTTACGACCTGTGTTGGGTTATCAAGACCATGAACTTCTTCAATAGGCGGTAAATTAAGACCATGTATTTCTTCAACAGGAGGTAAATTCTTAACATCTTCAGCTTTTATACCTTTTCTTTCATAGATTTCTTTTCCTCTTGCATATCTTCAGGACTGAGAAATAGAACACCCCTTTTCTTCGGAGTTGGCTTAGGAGTTGGTTCAGGAAGTTTCCAATTATTTTCATTCGTCAACATATTATTCAATAGAATTTCAGCTTCATCGATAGTTCTTTCCCTGAAAACACAACCAGCACAACTATCCAGGTGGTCTCTGGAAGCATCGGTTAGTCCATTATAAAAGATATCAAGTATTTCATTTTTCTTAAGTGGATGATCAGGCAAAGCATTAAGTAATTGGAGAAGCCTCCCCCAAGCTTGTGGGAGACTCTCTTCTTCAATTTGCACAAAATTATATACTTCCCTCAAAGCAGCTTGTTTCTTATGAGCGGGGAAATATTTAGCAGAGAAGTAATAAATCATATCCTGGGGACTACGCACACAACCAGGATCAAGAGAATTAAAACCATATCTTAGAATCACCCTTTAATGAGAACGGAAATATTTTAAGGATATAGTAGTAGCGAGTTTTCTCATCATTAGTGAACAGGGTGGCTATATCATTTAATTTAGTAAGATGTGCCACAAGAGTTTCTGATTCATAGCCATAAAAAGGATCAGATTCAACCAAAGTAATTATATCAGGGTCGACAGAGAATGCATAATCCTTATCAGTAACAAAGATAGGTGAAGTAGCATAAGCAGGGTCATATTTCATTCTAGCATTCAGAGATTTTTCTTTCAGCTTAACTAATAATTTCTTAAGATCACTTCTATCATTGCAAGCAAGAAAGTCTCTAGCAGTTTCTTCATCCATAACATAACCCTCAGGCACAACAGGTATTTCATATCTAGGGGGAGAATCTTCATCATCACTTTCATCAATATTACCAGTTTCAATTATTTCATTCTCTCTAGCCCTAGCAAGTTGTTCATCAAGAAATTCACCTAGTGGCACAGTAGTATAAGGCATAGAAGTAGTTTCATCATAAGTATCATGCATATCAGAAGTGGCATCATCAATAACATGTGACATATCAGAATTAATAGCAGAAGCAGGTTTAGGTGTCGCAAGCTTACTCAAAACAGAAGGTGAATCAAGTGCAGAGCTAGATGGCAGTTCCTTACCTCCCCTCGTAGTTGAGGGATAAATTTTGGTTTTCTCGTCTTTCAAGTTCCTCATAGTGACCAGCAGATATAAATCCCAAGTGACTCAAAGAATACAGCTATGCTCCCCGGCAACGGTGCTAGAAAATAGTCTTGATAACCCACAAGTATAGGGGATCGCAACAGTTTTCGAGGGTAGAGTATTCAACCCAAATTTATTGATTCGACACAAGGGGAGCCAAAGAATATTCTCAAGTATTAGCAGTTGAGTTGTCAATTCAACCACACCTGGATAACTTAGTATTTGCAGCAAACTATTTAGTAGCAAAGTAGTATGATAGTAGCGATAAGGGTGGCAAAAGTAACAGTGATAGTATTGTAGTGATTGTAACGGTAGCAACGGAAAAGTAAATAAGCGAAGAACAATATGTGAAAAGCTCGTAGGCATTGGATCGGTGATGGAGAATTATGCCGGATGCGATTATTCATGCAACAATTATAATATAGGGTGACACAGAACTAGCTCCAATTCATCAATGTAATGTAGGCATGTATTCCGAATATAGTCATACGTGCTTATGGAAAAGAACTTGCATGACATCTTTTGTCCTACCCTCCTGTGGCAGCGGGGTCCTAGCGGAAACTAAGGGATATTAAGGCCTCCTTTTAATAGAGTACCAGACCAAAGCATTAACACATATTTAATACATGAACTCCTTAAACTATGGTCATCACCGGGAGTGGTCCCGATTATTGTCACTTCGGGGTTGCCGGATCATAACACATAGTAGGTGACTATAGACTTGCAAGATAGGATCAAGAACTCACATATATTCATGAAAACATAATAGGTTCATATCTGAAATCATGGCACTCGGGCCCTAGTGACAAGCATTAAGCATAGCAAAGTCATAGCAACATCAATCTCAGAACATAGTGGATACTAGGGATCAAACCCTAACAAAACAAACTCGATTACATGATAAATCTCATCCAACCCGTCACCGTCCAGCAAGCCTACGATGGAATTACTCATGCACGGCGGTGAGCATCATGAAATTGGTGATGGAGGATGGTTGATGATGACGACGGAGACGGATTCCCCTCTCCGGAGCCCCGAACGGACTCCAGATCAGCCCTCCCGAGAGAGATTAGGGCTTGGTGGTGGCTCCGTATCGTAAAACACGACGAATCCTTCTCTTTGATTTTTTTCCCCGAACGTGAATATATAGAGTTGGAGTTGAGGTCGGTGGAGCACCAGGGGGCCCATGAGGCAGGGGGCGTGCCCAGGGGGGCAGGCGTGCCTCCCACCCTCATGGACAGGGTGTGGGCCCCCTGGCCTTGATTCTTTCGCCAGTATTTTTTATTATTTCCAAAAATAATCTCCATGAAGTTTCAGGTCATTCCGAGAACTTTTGTTTCTGCACAAAAATAACACCATGGCAATTCTGCTGAAAACAGCGTCAGTCCGGGTTAGTTCCATTCAAATCATGCAAGTTAGAGTCCAAAACAAGGGCAAAGGTGTTTGGAAAAGTAGATACGACGGAGACGTATCAGGACCCAACGGCGTACCAGCCAGACCTTGGCTCGTGTTGATCCAAAAAAACCGGGCTCGTGTCCTTCTGGTGGCGTGCGTGGTACGCACATTAGGCAACCCCAACCAGTCGAGCCTCTGCGTTTTGAGTCGAAATATCTGGTGGCCAGAATTCTAGCCCTAGGAAATTTCCCTCATGTCCCCGGTCCATAATGACTACCGATGAACAACGGAGGGATGCTTTAGTAACTAGACAACGTTACCTACTGTGCCGAGCACGGTTCAATTCCCTCGGTCGCCTCTCGCCAAGGTCACTCGTCAACTGCATTGCCTAGTACTACTACTACTACACCAAGATGAGCACAGAATTGAGCCCATTTGTTCATGCCTAGTACTTGAGTTAATATATCAGGCATTGCACTGGTACGGAGGGATTATCCTTTTGCTCTGCATATATAACTTGTCTGAAGTCTAACTAAGCAAAATGTTTGACCAAATACTTTCTTAAGAAATACAACAGGACAGATGTATGGCTTGAAAATTTATTGCATGATGCAGGTTATGATATTGTTTTGAATCCTGGATCTTAAATTTCAGAAAATCCAAAAGTGACCATAAATTCTTGAAACTGAGCATGGTCACGTCATATGGCACAAATATTACTTCGTAATTTTTTTCTTCAATTTGAGACAAGCTGCTTATGACAAGTTGCACAAATGAAGAGCCAAGGTATTTTGGAACAAAGACCTGTCACGTTAAGGCGAACGCTTTCACTATTGAAACTGTGGGCGTTTACGTGCCGCCACGAGTCCCGCTTCTCATCGGCAGGTGCTGTCCGAACAAGCGTGTGAGTCGACAAGAGGTGTGCGAGCAGACCGCTGCGCCGGCTGATAGGGAGGCGTGCGAGCAGACCGCTGTGCAGGCTCACCAGGAGGCGAGCCCTTTGACAAGGCCCGTCGCCCACCTTCGTCCCAACTGCTCCCACTTTTAATGTCGTCGGTGCCGCAGTTTAAAATCAACCCCGCACTACCCGGTATCGCTACAATCTTCTCTCTTCCTCTCTGATTCTCCTGTCGTCTACCTCCAACCAGCCTGACCTAAACGTATGCCATGCCGCATCACGATGGTCTGCCCTTAGTCTTCCAGTTTCCTGAGGAAGACGCCCAGCCGGAGTCTCAAGAACATAAGGCGCTTTGGGACGAGCTTGAACTGGCCTTGCAGGAAGACGCCACGCCTGTCCCCGCTCCCGTTCCGGCTCCCGTCGCCCCGACTGCGCCAGCGCCCATCCCCATGGCATTGATGGGCTGGGAGCCGCACATTGTCGCCGAGCTTGATGCCACGGGGTTCCACGAGGTCCCCGTCGACTTTCACACGCCCGTGCACCTGCCAGCGCATGCGCCTGCGCATGCACTGACGCGCACGCCCGTGCTGGTGCCCATGCACTTGACAGCGCATGCGCCTGCGCGTGCACAGACGTGCGCGCCTGTGCCGGTGCCGGGGCACACGAATGTCTCCGCCGCACCGTTGACAGCGCCTGTCCCCGCGCGGGTGCTAGTGCCCCCCTTAGCGGCATGGATGGCCGCCGTCGACCGCTTCCTTGCACCAACGCCAGTCGCCTCCTCCCGCTAGTTGACTCGCTCCGAAGTCCAGAACATTTTGGCCTTCCTTGAAGCTAGGCCAACGTCCAGGAGTACGCCAACAACGGCGCAAGGCGCCACCGTCGCGGTCGGTCGTGGCCCGACGACACATAGAGCACGGCAGAGGAGCCGCTTCCCACCGCAAGACGCCCCTGCCGCCGCCGCGTAATCTCAATTTTCCATGAAAAACTTTCGGATTGCCATGCTTAAAATCTGAACGTTTATCATTTCCGTTTATTTTAGATCGATCGTTGCATAATTTAAAGTCGGAGTCAGACTAGACGAAATCTATGGTTTGATCGATTGAATGTTCTGCTAGAGCCGTATCAAATTAAATACAAAACATCATCAAGCCACATGTATTCCTTGTCATCCAACGACCTAGACTGCTTCAATGTCGAGCGCTCAACACGTTTAGCATGCAGTTAATTTCATGCCAAAAATAGTGCTAATCACATAATAACACGAAAATAATATCCTACTTAATATCCGCATGCACTTAATATACTTCCAAATTAACGTGCATTGCACGTACACACTGACTAGTGCTTCTAGCACGTGAAACTAGTGCCGTAACTTGGGAACGCGTCCAGATATGGTCAACGGCAACATCGCCCGCGAGTTCTTCGTGTTTGCCCATGCGTCTAAACGCAGAAGGGGAGGAGAGAGAGAGCACACATGGAACCCACCAGTAGGTGAAGGTGAATAGTACTAAAAATAATATTACATGTTATCAATTAAATAGGCTTTGGTAATATAAAAACATTATGTGAACAAAGGGAGGTACAACAAACATTGTTGATCTACGTATGTTGCCTATTGACGTGCGGCTTGAAGGCCCTGGTCGCATGTTCGATCCTCGTCCTTTATTTTTTTAATTTGTATATGGGTCCAAATTTGTTTCATAACATGTGGGACCCTCGGTGTGTGGTTTGTAGCACTTTAATTTGTGGGTCGAAATTTGTTCCATTCCAAGTGGACTATCGGTGTGTAGTTTTGTAGCTTATTTATAATAATTAAAGAGAACAACAGAGTTTTTTGCAATAATACCAAGCTGCGATGTTGAAGGTGAGAAAGGACGTGCGAGAGAGCGATGACCGAGCCAGAGGGAAATCAACTAGGGGAGTTGCGGGGGTTTCAATGGTATTTCGAGTAGTTGTGGGCCGAATGCTACGAAAATATAATCTAAACCGACCGGAATAAATGCCTACACAAATCAATCTAAGGTTGGAGTGCCCCTCGCAATGTAAATAGCTCCGGCTTTGCGAGGGATGGAGAGGTAGCTTCAATGTGTGGAAGATACGGCGTGAGAAAGCGAGGTCAATCGAGAGACATATAGATAGAGAGACAAAGTGAGTCTGGTCCGACATTCATTGAACAAATATATATGCTCTGGAGAGATATTGTCCGATTGAGCTTTTGGCAAGGGTGAGGGCTGTAAGATAGAGCTTGAGAGATGATCTAGTCACAGATGTGTAGATATATTTTGTGCGTGGGAGGAAGCAAGGTCAATCGATCACATAGGGTCCTCGTGCGATCGAAAGAGTGAGATGGGTTGGAGGGAGTGACCTAGATAGACAATGTGCATGAGAGAGTATACAGTGTGAATAAGTCAAATTGGGCTCAAACATGGTGATATATCATTTTTGTCCGAGAAAGAGCGAGGTCAATCGAGACATACAAAGAGAGAGAGAGAGAGAGAGAGAGAGAGAGAGAGAGAGAGAGAGGGAGAGAGAGAGAGCATGGCCCGCCATGAGGTCGAAAGAGTGGGGGCGGCTTCGATGGACTGACCTAGATAGACAATCTGGGTGAGAGAGTATAGAGTGTGTCGATCGAGGCCCGAACAGTGAGATATATCATTTGTGTGTGAAAGAAAACAAGGTTAAATGAGACTCAGATAAAGAGAGCGATATTGAGCGAGTGTGGCCCGCCGTGCGGAAGAAAGAGTGAGACAGTCTCGAGGGAGTGACCTAGATAGACAACGTGCGTGCGTGCGCATGAGAGGTTGGGGGGCTAGATAGGCAATGCATGTATTTAGCGTGAGAGGGTGAGAGGGAGAGGGAGAGAGAGAGAGATCGGCATGGGGTGCAATGGCGGGTGTGTGAGGTAAATACATTTCGTAACAGAGTGGAAAAAGGGGGTTGTGTAGTTGAGAGAGTTAGAGATCGAAACATGGAGAGAAAGAATGGATGTGTGTTGGAAACCAATAGCTTCCTAAGGTGGTTAGGAGAGGAAGATTGACCGATACGGGAAGTATGTAGCGTGTGTGCGGGGAGGGGGGGGCTAAAAACAGCATTTGAATGTAGATAGTACGAGACTTAATATCGATGTTTCAATTCGGTGTACATTGTAAGATTTGAACTGAGGACCATGCATATGGGTAATTATTTCGAATTTGTGCCATACTAGGTTTCGAAAAGTTGACATTGACTCGATTTGTTGTGCTATTTTGTAGGTCATATGTTTGAATCCATCCAAAAGTTTTCTCACGCACTACCATGGTGTTCATCATATACATATGAATTTGTATTAAAAAAGTAGCGTGGATACAGTGAAATGCGAAATCCATGTTAGAATTGGAGATCGCTATGTGACACACACTCTAATTCAAATAACTAATTATGTGACACACACTCTAATCCATGTTAGCGTGGATACCGTTTCGAATTTTTTTTTAAACAACTCCTCATTAATTAATTTATAGTATCTCGTTTCGAATGACTAATTATTGCAAGGAAAACACGGGCATGGTAATACATACAGATTTGTTTGCAAATGAAAGAAGATTCGTTTGCATTCTCAAATGTAGGCGACCAGGCAGGCCAGGGTCGTGTCGTGGTGGTCGCGTGTGTCAGACGGACGCTTAGCACCCAACCACCCACCCCCTCCCTCCCTCCCCCTCCCCCCTCAAAAAAGGACGACGACAAAATTAGTTCGCGCTTCCACGTTTCGGATTGAAATATCTGGTGGCCCCACTTCCAGCCCTGCAAAATCTCCCTTCTCCACCGTCCCCTTCCGTGCCCAGATTGCTCAAATCCCTAACTCGTCGCCAACCCAAGAAAAGTTCGAATCGCCCCTCGTCTCGTCTCTTTCCCCACCTCTATGCCTGACAACAACGACGAAGACGACGGTCGCGCTTCACCACCGCACCGGAGCTACCTCATCTATGCCCTCGTCCACCACACTGGGTGGTCCACCGACAACGTCGGCTGCCGCAACCGATGTGCCTCACAGAAACCGACTTCCATTGCATCAGGTGCGCTTCACCGACGCCGTCTCCCAGCTCCTCGTGGCTACTTCACCGAGCACATCGCCGCGCCTCCACCCCCCGAGGCCGCTGGGGCTTCACCAACGGTCTCGTCCACCGCATCGTAGCGCTCCGCTGCCACTCAAGATCTCCATCCCTGTGCAGCCAACCAACGCCAGCGCATCACCCTCAACAGCTCTGAAGTGACCCGCACTCTAGCTAGGTGAGCATGCCCAAACGCCGGCCCAAACTAGGTATCCACACATCACTCGCTTGTGCACTATTCCGACGATGTTTGGATATCCTTTCACTACTCTCTTAGCTTACACGCCTATCCAACTCTGACTTTAACTCTTATTTCTTCTGGAGATATCATCTGAAACAAGCAAATCCATTTTTTAGCGAAGCATGACGGAGCTACGGGATCTGGTACACATCCTGCACACCCGTATAACCTTGTAAGTATCTGTCCTCTGGTACAATAGCAAGGTCGATTCCTCTTATTTTATCAGCCATTCGCCGTGTCAAAAATGCAGAGGGGGATGCAAGGAGCACAAGGCCTGCAGATCCAAGCAAGTGGTAACATGGACTTGTACATGGAACATCCCATCCCGGTGGCCCCTGTCCATTCAGGGGCGCCGGATAACCTGATGGAGGCGCTACGAGACGCCTCCGTCGCGGACGAGCACCGTGTCCTTATGAGTGTGGTGATCGAGAAGGTTCAGTCCGTCAAGAGTGGACTGAACGAAGCCTGCAGCAGCCTGTTGACGGGTTTCGAGGTAAGTGACATAGAAAGAGAAGAACCCCAAGTAGATAGTAGCCCCTGAGACACTGTCTGAAGTTCGGCGAGACGAACCAGACAGAGGATCAATCTTTTTTTATAGGAGACTAACATAATATGTATGAACAATCAGGCGTCGCTGTTGGCCGCAGCCTCACATGCTGCCGAAGTCTCTGAACTGAGGCAGAGGCTGGAGCGGACCGAGAACGAGCTCGGCGAGGTTAAGGTTCGGCTCCAGGAGAAGCAAGGTGAGTAACGACTTGCTGTGTGTTCGGAAAGAATGGGTGCTGTATATTGACCATAGTGTCGTAATATGTGCAGGAGCCGCGGCCGAGGTGGAGGTCCTGAGGAAGTCCCTGGGCGAGGCCGAGGAGAAGGCTGTCCAGCAGCAAGCCGCACATAAGAAGCTCAAGGCCCGGGTCAAACAAGTCCAGCGGGAGCTCCAGGATGCGGTTAAGAAATGCGAGACCTTGGAGCATAATGTGTCGGTTCAAGGGACCGAACTTGCCAAGGCTTGTCACAGCGTGGAGACCGCACGGAATGAGGCCCAGGCCGCCCTCCAGGAGATCCAGGAGGCCAAGAAGATCACGGCAGGTAAGGCATTTAAGATGCAAAGCAAGTATGCGGAGAAGCAGTACCTTTTACTAACCCGGGTTCGGAGTTCCCCAGGGGCTTTTGCGGATTTACCACGCAGTGTAGCGGACGCCGTGGAGTTCTACCGAGCCGAAGGAGGGGGTTCTACGGAGAAGCTATTCTAGTCGCAGTATGCGGCGCCAGAGCCTCCCGTGTCCTTCATCGATCAGCTGAAAGAGCTGGTGGAGCTGCATAGGGTGGCCGAACTAGCCATGAAGGATTTTATTATCCGGCTATGGCCAACCGAAGCTATGCCTCGCAGCTACTTCGGACTCGTGAGGTGGATGGTGAAGGCCTGTCCTCGGCTGGACGTCGTCAAGCGCTCGGCCCGTGTTGAAGGTGCCCGCATGGCCTTCGCCCGTTGCAAGATGTGGTGGGCGAAGATGAACGCCGTTGAAGTGGCCAGAGGGCCGCCGGAGGGCAAGGAGCACCGCACACCCGAGTGATATTTCGCGGATGTCGTAGAAGGATCTCGACTTGCCGTAGCGCAGTGCGGGCAGGACATTATTTTCGAATGAAAACATTCGTGTTGTCTTTGTCTTGTATTATGAAAACAAAGCCTGTTTTGTAATGTAATTTTGTTTATGCTTTAATTGTTTCCTCCTGTGCGGCTGTGTTGTATGTAATCTGAGGGTTGGCCAGTCGTCGGCTTCTGCCCTCACGTAGGTAGTACTGAGGTGTTCGGGATGGAATCTAAACAATCTTGATCCAATTATATGGTCCTTGAAGAAGTTGTTTAGCGCAACGAACAAGGCAATCAGACTATTCGGCTTAAACGCCCTCACTTAGCCATAGGAGTTTTCTAATAAAGCATGGGCGCAGCCCCTGGTTCAAGCCAGAGTGCTGTCAGCATCTGATCGGGAAATGCCAATCTTTCGCATAATGCAGGAAAAATCTCCAACGATTTGTAACCCTGGAACAGCTGACCGTCTCTCGCCGCATCATGACAGTCAGTTTTCGGCTTTCTCTACTGAGGTGCTCATCCGGTCAAGGCAAGGGCACAATCGCAGTAGTTCTCCCTTTACTACCCTAGCCGATTTAGCGGAACGTAGGGTAGCAAGCACAAGAGCCGGGCAACCCAACTATTGACCAAAGACATGATTGGGAGCCAATGCAAATAATGCTAAATTCGGGGTGTCGAACTTATCTTTAAGGATTGTTCGGACTTTGTTGCCGTGTTATGGGGCGACGAGGAGCCCCTGGCAAATATAAAATGTACCAGAGTGTACGGTTGCTAAGTAATTTAAAGGAGAACATAGATAGTATCTGGGGCCCTTGAACTTGGGCCATGAACTGTTTCCATTATAGTTGGATTAATGCGTCAAAGCGCATTGGTAAAAAATAATGCCATAAGCAACCGGCTATTTGACATGCCACAACTAAAGGCGAGCTCCGTGTGGGTCCTGAAAATAGATAGAGTAATCATTGGATTGGCCTCTAGGGCTGCCCCTGTACGCCTGTGCTCCATGTCGATCCGGTGTATTTGTCCTTTGACAGGATCATAAATCAGGCCGTCAAAAGAGGCCCACATAAGAGAAACCGGAAAAAAAAAGGAAAAAGGAAATAGTAAAGTTATATGTGTGTCCGGGGTCGGTCTAGCCGAACTGTAGATCCCGGGCTGGATTGTGCCTCCGTCGATGTCCATGGTATTTTGAGTGCGTAATTATGTACGCGTGGTACGAATGCCACTACTTCAGCGGGACTGGGACGGAGGCCAAATTGCTAATCGAGCTCTTGACGAGCGGCGTTGTCCTGTTGCAGTGTGGTTCGGAACCTCTTAACGATGTCCAGGGGCTCGGTAGCCATACTATGGTGCTGCTTGAGAAGGCCGCTCTGTACCTCTGCTGCTAGGGCGGCGGTGTGCTCCTCTGTTCCGAGGGAGCGTTCCGTATTGCCATTGACTGTTATGACGCCGTGTGGACCGGGCATCTTGAGCTTGAGATAATCATAGTGCGGCACTGCGTTGAATCTAGCAAATGCGGTTCGTCCGAGCAGTGTGTAGTAGCCGCTGCGGAAGGGGACGATGTCGAAGATTAACTCTTCGCTTCGGAAGTTGTCCGGAGAGCCGAAGACCACCTCTAGCGTGATTGAGCCCATACAGCGGGCCTCTACACCTGGTATGACTCCTTTAAAGGTAGTCTTTGTTGGTTTGATTCGTGAGGGGTTAATGCCCATCTTCCGCACTGTGTCCTGATAAAGCAGGTTGAGGCTGCTACCACCGTCCATCAAGACTCGTGTTAGGTGAAACCCGTCGATAATTCGGTCGAGGAATAGTGCGGCTGAACCGCCATGGCGTATACTAGTTGGGTGATCTCGACGATCGAAGGTGATCAGAAATCACGACCACGGATTGAATTTTGGGGCGACTGGCTCTACCACATAGACGTCCCAAAGTGCTCGCTTGCACTCCCTTTTGGGGATGTGCGTAGCGTATACCATGTTCACCGTTTTGACTTGAGGGGGAAATTTCTTCTTGTTCGGCTGCCGGGGCTCTTCGTCCTCGTACTCACTTTGTGATCCCTTTTCTTTGTTTTCGGCATTTAACTTGCCAGCCTGTTTGAAAACCCAATAATCTCTGTTGGTGTGATTGGCTTGTTTGTCTGGGGTGCCGTGTATCTGGCACGGACGGTCGAGTATGCAGTCCAGGCTGGAAGGTCCCTCATTGTTCCTTTTGTAGGGCTTCTTCTGTTGGCCGGACTTGGAGCCTCTGAATCCGGCGTTCACTATGGTGTCATTGGTGTTATCTCCATTGCTTCGGCGTTTCTGTCTATTGCGCCGGAGTTTCCCGGTGCTGCTCTTGGCCTCAGAGGGGCCTGCCTCACTGGCTGTGCTGTTGCTACGAGCCAGCCAACTGTCCTCACCTGCGCAAAAGCGGGTCATGAGTGCCGTAAGGGCTGCCATAGACTTCGGATTTTCTTGGCCGAGGTGGCGCGCTAGCCATTCGTCGCGGATGCTGTGTTTGAAGGCCGCTAGGGCCTCGGCATCCGAACAATCAACGATCTAGTTCTTTTTAGTTAGGAACCTAGTCCAGAATTTTCTGGCTGATTCTCCAGGTTGTTGAACTATGTGGCTTAAGTCGTCGGCATCTGGTAGCCGGACATAAGTTCCTTGGAAGTTATCAAGGAAAGCCTCTTCCAAGTCCTCCCAGCTACCGATGGAATTTTCAGGCAGGCTATTTAGCCAGTGTCGAGCTGGTCCTTTGAGCTTTAATGGGAGGTATTTGATAGCGTGGAGGTCATCTCCTTGGGCCATGTGGATGTGGAGAATAAAATCTTCGATCCACACTGCGGGGTCGGTTGTTCCGTCGTATGATTCGATATTGACAGGCTTGAACCCCTCAGGGAATTCGTGATCCAGCACCTCATCTGTGAAGCAGAGAGGGTGTGCGGCACCTCTATAGCGGGCCGTGTCACGGCGCGCCTCCGATGAAGTCCGTCTGCGGTTATCGGCCCGAGTGTGATTAAGTTTATCACATCTGAATAGGTAGCTGTCATCCCGAGTAGGGAAGCGTCCTCGTGATCCGTAGATTGATCTGGTGCGTCCTGCTCTACTGTCCAATTCCTGCCAAAGGTCGTATGTATGGTCCCAAGCTGTTCTGTCCCTGTTTTTGCGAGGAGGTGGGGTGGGCTGTTGGTCGGCCTGAGTTGTTGTTTTATCCCGGCCGCGGGGTGGTCGGTCCGCCGTACTATCTCGACCACGTGGTGGTCGGTCCGCATTGCGCAAGGGAGGTATGGGATCTAGTGCCTCCTCATCGAACTGAGGTAGCAGTCTGCGTTTTGGATAACTCTTGGATGGGCGCTTGAGGCCGTATTCTTCGGCTGCCAGGACATCGGTCCATCTATCGATGAGTAGGTCTTGATCTGCTTGGAGCTGCTGCTGCTTCTTCTTTAGGCTTCTTCCAGTGGCTATGAGCTGGCGCTTAAAGCGCCCCTGCTCGAGGAGTGCCTCAGGCACTATTAAGTCCTCATTGCCAAGGCTCTCATCATCCTCGGGGGGTGGACGATAACTGTCATCATCCGGGTCATTGGGCGTGGCCTGCTTATCAGGGTTAACTTGCTTGTTGTCTTGTTCCTCCTGTTCGGATGCAGCTCCAACAGGGTCTTCATTGTTTTCAGCGTCCCCCGGAGTACTATTTTCTCCGGTGCCAGTGTTGCTATCTTTTGAGCGACGAGGCTTAGAGAGGCGTTTGGGGCGCCGGTGCTTGGACTGTGTCTCAGAGGCTTTATTCGCATCTGGCTCTTCTTTATCGTTGCCAGATCCTTTAGGTGTGTCAACCATGTACACGTCGTACGAAGAAGTGGCCGTCCAACGTCCAGTAAATGGCGAGTCTTGGCCTTGCTCCTTGTCGGCATCGTTGTCCATACCGTCGATGTCTTCGGAGCCATAATTGAGCTCGTCGGTTAAGTCCTTGACGGTAGCTATGAAGTGGGTGGCGGGCGGGAAGCAAAATTCCCCATCATCTGCCTCTAACTCGAACCGAACATAGTTCGGTTGCGAGTCCTTCTCCAAGGACAAATTCTTTAAAGAGTTCAGCACATCACCCAAAGGTGAGTGCTGGAAAACGTCTGCGGCGCCGAATTCGAAGATCGATAACCGATCTAGCTCGGTGTCCGCAGGCGTACACGGTCCAGAACTTATAGCCGGAGACGAGTCCGAAGTTCCGTTGACGCAAATATTGTAGGGTGTTTAGTCCGTGTGTGGCTCCAGTGTCGCGGACTCTATGGCTTTGGATGGCACGATCTGCTCTGGTTCTAAGGCCATTGCAGCAACATGAACCATCTCCTGGATGTGATCCGATGACAGATTTAAGTCATGTTCATCGGGGCGAGCGATCGTCAGGGTCTCAAGCCGTCGAAGATCAGGTCTCCTTGGACGTCCGCGACGTAGTTCAAGCTTCCAAACCTGACCTGATGGCCAGGGGCATAGCTATCGATCTGCTCCAGATGGCCAAGCGAGTTGGCCCGCAGTACGAAGCCGCCGAACACAAAAATCTGCCCGGGGAGGAAGGTCTCTCCTTGGACAGCGTCACTATCGATGATTGAAGGGACCATCGAACCTTTTGCCTACGGCACAGTGGAACTCTCAATGAAAGCACCAATGACGGTGTCAAAACCGGCGGATCTCGGGTAGGGGGGTCCTGAACTGTGTGTCTAGGATCGATGGTAACAGGAGACGGGGGACACGATGTTAACCCAGGTTCGGGCCCTCTCTATGGAGGTAATTGAGGGAGTCCTGGACTAAGGGGTCCTCGGGCGTCCGGTCTGTTATCCGTGGGCCGGACTGACGGGCTGTGAAGACATGAAGACCGAAGACCATACTCGTGTCCGTATTGGACTCTCCTTGGCGTGGAAGGCAAGCTAGGCGGCCAGCTGTGAAGATTCCTTCTTATGTAACCGACTCCATGTAACCCTAGATCTCTCCGGTGTCTATATAAACCGGAGAGCATAGTCCGGATAGGACACATTCATTACCATATACACATAGGCTGGGCTTCTAGGGTTTAGCCATTACGATCTCGTGGTAGATCAACTCTTGTAATACTCATATTCATCAAGATGAATCAAGCAGGAAGTAGGGTAATACCTCCATAGAGAGGGCCCGAACCTGGGTAAACATCGTGTCCCCCGTCTCCTGTTACCATCGATCCTAGACGCACAGTTCGGGACCCCCTACCCGAGATCCGCCGGTTTTGACACCGACAGTAATACCCTACTTCCTGCTTGATTGATCTTGATGAATATGAGTATTACAAGAGTTGATCTATGACGAGATCATAATGGCTAAACCCTAGAAGTCTAGCCTGTATGACTATGGTAATGTGTGTATGTTTTCCAGACTAACCCCTCCGGTTTATATAGACACCGGGGGGATCTAGGGTTTACATGGAGTCGGTTACATAGGAGGGAATCTTCATAGTTGATCGCCAAGCTTGCCTTCCACGGCCAGGAGAGTCCAATCCGGACACGGATACAGTCTTCGGCCTTCATATCTTCACAGCCCATTAGTCCGCCCAATGGATAACAGGCCGGATGCCCGAGGACCCCTTAGTCCAGGACTCCCTCAGGGGGTCCCCAGACGTCCGGGCCATGTGACGTGGGCTGGACTCGTGGGCCATGAAGATACAATATGGAAGGCTTTCCCCTGTGTCCGGATGGGAATCCCCTTGGCGTGGAAGGCAAGCTTGGCGTTCGGATATGAAGATTCCTTTCTCTGTAAACTGGCTCTGTATAACCTGAGCCCCCTCCGGTGTCTATATAAACCGGTGGGTTTAGTCCGTAGAGGCAATCATAATCATACATGCTAGACATCTAGGGATTAGCCATTACGATCTCGAGGTAGATCAACTCTTGTAACCCCTATACTCATCAAAGTCAATCAAGCCGGAAGTAGGGTATTACCCCCATTAAGAGAGCCTGAACCTGGGTAAACATCGTGTCCCTGTCTCCTGTTACCTTCGATCCTTAGATGCATAGTTCGGGACCCCCTACCTGAGATCTGCCGGTTTTGACACTGACATTGGTGCTTTCATTGAGAGTTCCTCTATGCTATCAGCAGAAGGTTCGATGGCTCCGTCAATCATCTACAACAATGCCGCCGTGAAGGAGACTTTTCTCCCCAGCCAAATTTTTGTATTCGGCAGCTTTGTGCTGCGTGCCAACTCGATTGGTCACCTCGAGCAGATCGACAGCTACGCCCCTGGTCATCAGATCAGTTTTGGGAACCTAAACTATGTCGCCGACATCCGAGGAGACTTGATTTTCGAGGGGTTCGCGGCCCAAATTGCCACTCTGGCCTTAGATCCAGAGCGGGTTGTCAGGTCCGAAGACGAGAGTTTAGAGCCCGTAGGACCCTCTACAACTATGGAATTTGCTACCGGAGATCCGGAGGGGACGACATCATTGGCAAACCCGAAGACGAACCGAACTCCCATTGACGCTCAAGCATCGGACACTCCGCCGAACTCCAAGTCCGAACTCTCGAGGTCCGTGTTAACTAGGCGCGACCAGGAGGGTCCGACCCTGGACAGCCCCGCGGACTCTCTTTCCTCTGCCCAAACCTCGCTTTTGAACGAGGTTCTGGACTTGATGCGATCACTCGCCATTACAGAAGGATCGCTTCCAAATTATACCCAGCCCAGACTAGGGGCTGAGAGCATGGAATTTTACGTCCCACCCACCACCCACTTCATAGCCACTGTCGAAGATCTAACCGACCAACTCGATTACGCCTCCGAAGACATCGACGGTATGGACGACGATGCCGGAGATGAGTAAAGCCAAAACCTGCCATTCACCGGACGCTGGACGGCCACTTCCTCTTACGACGTGTACATGGTGGACACACCCAAAAAATACGACGGCGACGATGAGAAGGATCCAGTCGAGGACGAACCCCCTGAGATACCACCAAGGCGTCGATGTCAGCGGGCTGCTCTAAATCGCGTCACGAAAAAGATAGCAATGCCGGCACCACAGAGAATAATATTCCAGAAAACGCCGAAGACCCTGAATCCCCTGTCGAGCAAACATCCGAATAGGATGATTGGGAGGAGGGGCAAGTTGACACTGACGATCCCGTCGAGAATGAGGGCTCGGAGGACAGTTATTACCTACCGAGCTCCGAACAGGACGTGAGCCTCGGTGATGAAGATTTCATCATGCCAGAGGAACCCCTCGAACAAGAGCGCTTCAAGCGCCGGCTAATCGCCACTGCAAGAAGCCTGAAAAAGAAGCAGCAACAACTTCAAGTTGATCAGGATCTGCTCAATGATAGATGGACTAATGTCCTGGCAGCTGAGGAATATGGCCTCGAACGCCCAGCAAAGAGCTTCCCAAAGCGCAAGCTGCTACCCCAATTCGACGATGAGGCCCTTGAGCCAATACCGCCAAAACGCAAAAATGCTGACAAGCCCGACCGACCATTACGTGGATGGGACAGACCGGCTACTCATGCCGAACACCAGCCGGCACCACCTCGTAATAGAGGTAGAGAGGTAGCGGCTCCAGGATACACCTATGACCTCCGACGGGACCTGGAAAATAGAGCCGGGCAGACCATATCGATCTACGGATCACGGGGACGTCCCCCAGTGCGAGAGGACGGCTATCAGGCCCGGCGCGACAAGCATAACTACACCCGGGCCGAAAACCGCATACGGACTCCATCCGAACTGCGTCGGGACGTGGCTCGATATAGAGGCGCCGCACACCCCCTATGCTTCACCGACGAGGTAATGGAGCACCAGTTCACAGAAGGATTTAAACCCGTAAACATCGAATCATACCATGGCACAGCAGATCCTGTAGTATGGATCGAAGATTTTCTTCTCCACATTCACATGGCTCGCGGTGATGATCTACATGCCATCAAATACCTCCCCCTAAAACTTAAGGAACCAGCTCAGCACTGGTTAAATAGCCTCCCAGAAAAATCTATTTGAAGCTGGGAAGACTTGGAAGATGCCTTTAGAGACAACTTCCAAGGCACTTATATCCGGCCTCCGGATGCCGATGACCCCAGCTATATAGTCCAGCAGCCCGGAGAGTCGGCCAGGAAATTCTGGACCAGGTTCCTAATTAAAAAGAACCAGATTGTCAACTGTCCGGACGCCGAAGCCCTAGCAGCCTTTAAACACAGCATCCGCGACGAATGGCTCGCCCGACACCTCGGCCAAGAAAAGCCAAAGTCCATGGTAGCCCTTACAACACTAATGACCCGCGTTTGCACGGGCGAAGATAGCTGGCTAGCCCGTAGCGGCAATAGTACCAGCGACCCCGGCACTTCCGAAGCCAGAAACAGCAACGGTAGGCCCCGATGCAACAAACATAAGCATCAAAGCAACAATGACAATATTGAGGATACAGCTGTCAACGCCGGATTTAGTGGCTCCAAATCCGGTCAGCGGAAGAAGCCATTAAAAAGAAACAAGGACGGTTCACCAAGCCTGGACAGAATACTTGATCGACCTTGCCAGATCCAAGGCACTCCTGACTGTAAGTGCATCTAGTGCCCTTTAGTGATTTTGGTGTATTGAAGACTTATAGGTTAAGGGACTAATGTGTTTGTGAGTGTACACATGTCTCTAAGTCTATGAGGATTTTGATATTTACAGTGAAATTCGACCCCTAAAAATGAATGTCTTCAACTGAAGACTTCGGTTTTCTGAAGACTTTTTGAAGACTTTGAAAGTGAAGAAATTGGTGTGACCTTGAAGACTTGGTATTCATTTGAGGAACATGAAGCGTGAAGACTTTTGTTTTCGTAGTTTCATTTTATCTTTCTTGAGTCATAGGAAACACTGTACTGTTAAAGGGGGTCGAGGAAATACTAAGGAAAAATTTCCAAGTGATGCTCAACTCAAAATCCTACACCTACCAATCCCTTCGAGTGAAGCCATTGGAAATCTCATACATTTCAGTCAATTTCTTCAGTGACAGAGACGAAGTTCTTCTGGTCTCTGAGGAAATTGTTCTAACTGAGGAGTTAGGAATTCGCCTGTGTGGATTGCCTACAAGAGAGGAACATGATAGCCCTGAGGAATTTGATAGTCAAATTTCCGACTGTTGTTGTGCTACGCGCCAGCTGTCCCAAAATATCTTCCCACCTAACGGTCATATCATTGAAGGGCATTTATGTCTTATGATGTCGGGCTGCTCCCTAGGCTATAAATAGCCAACCCCTACAACCACTAACTGGTTGGATGCTCCGAGAGAAACTGACACTTGTCATTTGAGAGCATCCCATCCTCCGAGGACTTTGAGCGAAAATCATCAAGTGAGGAAAACCCAAACCCAAACACCTACAAACCCAAAGTGATTGAGCATCACTGAAGAGATTGATCCTGAGTGGATCCGACACTTGTTACCTTTGAAGACTGTGCACCTTCCAGACGGTTAGGCTTCATGGTCTAGAGCATCCAAGAGGGAATTGTGGATCGCCGAGTGACCAAGTTTGTGAAGGTTTGGAAGTCACCTGAAGACTTACCATGAGTGATTGGGCGAGGTCTGTGTGACCTTAGCTCAAGGAGAATACGGTGAGGACTGTGTGTCCGGGACTGTGTGTCCTCAGGTTTAAATACCTAGCCGCTCCAACCAGACGTACAACTGTCACAGCAGTTGGAACTGGTCTACCAAATCATTATCATCACCAAGCCTACTGGTTCTGTTTCCTCAACTCTTCCATTTCCTCATTATTGTGTTGTGTGCTTGTTCAAATCTGTTCGAAGACTTTGACTGAAGACTTTCTTAATTTCCTCAGTTCAATTTCTTCAGCCTGTTTGTCTTCATCCTGGTTATCATGTGTTTACACTTTCTATACTCTGTGCGTGTTTTCATTTCATCATGATGACCATGCTTATGTTCTGTTATGTGTGCATCCGAGTACTTATTCCGCTGCAAGTAGTTCTTCACTTAGGAATTTCCTCACCCTGAAATTCCTCAGTGAAGAATTCATAAAAATCGCCTAATCACCCCCCTCTAGTCGACATAACGCACTTTCAATTGGTATCAGAGCAAGGTACTCCATTGTTCTATGTGATTTTGGTTTAACCGCCTGGAGTTTTAGTTATGTCGACCGTAGGTATGATCAAGGTCTCTGCTGGGTGTCCTACCTTCAATGGGACGGACTACCCCTACTGGAAGAATAAGATGCGAATGCATCTTGAGGCAATTGACAACGATCTCTGGTATGTTGTGGAAAATGTTGTTCCCTCGGTCACACCTTCTCTGAATGCTGCTGATGTGAAGAGATTCAAGCAACTCGATTCTCAAGAGAAGAACATCATATGTGGCCATCTAAGTAAAGGGCAGTATGGCAAAGTGAGTGCTTTGGAAACTGCTAAGCTTATCTGGGATAGGCTATCCAAACGAAATGAAGGTCTATCGACACAGCGTGACTCTCATGTTAACGTTCTTCGCAATCTCTTCAACCGCTTCAAAAGACTCGACAATGAGAATTGTCGGCGTTTTGGGAACGGGGGTCCCCAGACTTGCCTGCCTGCGGCCCACAGCGTGGCCAAGAAGCAGGTCGTACGGCCCATCTTCGTCAACAAGGCACCCAAGACCCTCGCGAGGGTCCAAGCCTCGCCAGGCGGACAACGCAAGACCTCCTCTAGAGTGGCCTAGCCAGGCAGGCTCGAGAGGAGCGGAGATATCAAGGCAAGGCAAACCTCACGAGGCTCTCGTGACGTGAGCCATGACGAACCGGGTGCCAGGAGGGCGCCAGTGCGTGCAGCGTCCCTATTTCCTCTTCGGTGCTAAGGAGGCCGGCGCAGGCGAAGAGTACTGAGGCATCAGGCAAAGGTTGCCATATTGGTGCAACGAGACCAAGACCAGGAGGACGGCAAGGCGGAGGTCATCGTGGAGCCCAAGACGGCGTCACCCCAGAGCTTTTCGCAGGCGAAGACCGCTTTTGTCAGGATAGCTTGTACTAGCTGTCCCCCTTCAAATTTGCCCGCTGTTGTTGGCTCCCATCCCGCTCGATATTTGGGAAAAGGACTAAGGCCTCTATAAATAGGACTAGCCACCACAGTAGGAGGCAACTGATCCCAAACTGGTTCAGATCATCCTCAACTACACAAGCACAAGAACACCCCAACCTCAGGAGGCTGTTCTTCCATTGTACTGTTCATCATCAGCCCAAGAGGCAATCCACCACCACACTGGAGTAGGGTATTACACCACAAGGGTGGCCCGAACCAGTATAAACCTCGTGTCTTTCTGTGTTGCGAGTTCGTCGAGTTCGTCTGTGAGATCTTAGTGAGCTAGAGCGTAGATCGGTGGGAGGGAGAGACTTCGCGCGCACCCCAGTGTTCGAAACTTAAGGGTTTGCCGGAACCCCACATCTGACATTTGGCGCGCCGGGTAGGGGTGCGCCGTAGTTTCCCTTCCATCAGTTCGTTGCTCCATCGCTCTGTCGTTTCCATGGCAGACGCTCGCCGTGCTCGAGCTGAGCGACGGGCTGCCCTCTCCGCCCGCGTCGCTCAGACGGCCCCCGTAGGTGGGCCACCTCATCGTTCTCCGTCTCCCGCCGCCAACGCTGCCAGAGGCCCGGCGGGGAATGAGAAACAGGCGTTCTTGTTGCATCCTTCGGTGCGGCAAGACGGCCGCACCGTTACTCCATCACTTACCCCTACCGGTTCTTCGTCTCACGCGCACCACGCTCCCATGGAGGCACGGGCCGCACTCATCACGGCGAACGAGCTCGTGCGTTACCGCCCCGTCGACGACCTCTATGAGGAGTGGCTCGACCGCGTCGCCGAGCTCGTCCGCGCCGCAGGGGGCTCTCCGGCGCCGTCCCACTCTCTGCCTCCCACTCAACCATCTGCGGGCGACGGGGCTCATGGCATGCCTCCACCACCTCAACCCCAAGACGGTGCCTTGGCACCAAGGCGCACGCCTCCGCGGCATGATCCACCGCGCCCGGCGCCCGCGCGTGAAGAAAGAAGCTGCCAAGATATCCCGCGGCCGCGAGAAGCTGCACCGGTGCTTCCCGCGCCACCTCGTCAAGACTGCGTGCCGCCAGCAGTGGCGTAGCGCGGACCTCGCCAAGACCAAACTCCACCTCAGAAGCGGGCCCCGGTGACCACGGCCGGCTGCCGCGCCTTCACCCCCGAACTGCGTAGCGTCGCCTGGCCAGGCAAGTTCAATCCAGATCTGCCTCCTCACTACGATGGCACCGCCGACCCCGTGGAGTTCTTGCAGCTCTATGAGCTGAGCATCGAAGTGGCCAACGGCGACAAAAAAGTCGTGGCAAACTGGTTTCCCATGGCTCTCAAGGATGGGGCCCGCTCCTGGCTCCTGAACCTGCAGCAACGCTCGATCTCCTCTTGGGACGAGATGCGCGACCGCTTCGTCGCCAACTTCCAGGGCACTCGCGACCGCCCACCGGCCGCGGGTGATCTACGCCGCATCAAGCAACAACGAGGAGAGACCCTCCAGAAGTACATCCAACGCTTCAACAACACCCGCCTCAAGATCCCCAAGGTCACGGACGAAGCCATCATCTCCGCGTTCTCGGACGGCGTCCGCGACGTCAAGATGAAGGAAGAGCTTGCTATCCACGAGGAGCTCTGCACATCTCAGGAGCTGTTCAACTTGGCGACCAAGTGCGCAAGAGCTGAGGAGGGGCGCCTCTCTCTCCTTGAGCTGCCAGCTGCAGGAGCGGAGGAGAAGAAGGCCAAGGCCAAGGACGTGAAGCGCAAAGAGGCAGTAGTGCTCGCAGCGGAGCCTAACACCAAGCGAGGCAGAGATCAGCCCGAGTCATCCAAGAACGGCCAACTGTTCTGCGCCTTCCACAACCTGAACACCCACAACACCAAGGACTGTCAAGAGCTCAGAGCCATACGGGAAGGACGCTACGGTCGACGCCCCGAGCGCAACAACTAGGGCTACGGCCGCGGAGGAGGACGCGGAGGCGGACGCTGGGACGATCGTGGCCCGCGCCAGGAGTGGCGCGACCGGCCTCGTGAGGACCGCTGGCAGGATCAACCTCGCGAGGGCACCTGGAGGGACCCGCCTCGTGAGGATCGCCCCCAGGGCAACGCCGGTCTTCCCCCGCTGCCACCACCAAGAAGGAACGACGACCACCACCAGGACGAGGGGGCTGGGGGCTTCCAGGAGCCGCGTGCGATCGCCTGCATCTTGGGCGGTGCCCAAGCCCCAGCCTCTCAGCGCATCTTCAAACAGTTCACTCGCGAGGTGAACGCAGTGCTCCCCAAGCTCGAGGCCACGCGCCCGCTCAGGTGGTCCCAATGTGCCATCACCTTCAAGTCGGCAGATCAGCTCAAGTGCGTAGCCACTGCTGGCGCCCTCCCGATGCTTTGCTCACCAGTCATCAACAACGTGCAAGTCACCAAGACCCTCATCGACGGCGGCGTAGGGCTCAACGTCCTGTCCGTCGACACATTCGACAACCTTCAAGTGCCCTATGAGCAGCTTCAGCCTACGAAGCCTTTCTCAGGAGTGACCAACGGTTCCACCACACTGATAGGGCAGGTCCGCCTGCCTGTCACCTTCGGGGAGTGCAAGAACTATCACACCGAGCTCATCGACTTCGACGTCGCACACATCCCCCTGCCGTACAACGCCATCCTCGGGTATCCAGCCCTGGCCAAGTTCATGGCAGTCACTCATCACGGCTACAACGTTCTCAAGATGCCAGGAAGCGGAGGGATCATCATGGTCCCGTGTGAAGAGAGGGATGCGGTGTGCTCCCTTGAGCGCGCCTTTCAAGCCGCAGCAATCGGCAACCCCAATAGCAGAAGTGAGGGCCCTCCGGAGACCATCCCCAAGAAGAAGCTGTCGCGCCGCACAGGACCCCAAGAGGATGGCGTCGCGGCAGGAGCCTCATCAGGACCAGCGCCCGCTCCAGGGGCGCCTCCCTCCATCGCATAGGAAAGCGCGCCTGGCGCCCTCCTCAGGCAGGGCTCGGGGGCTCTCTTCCGGAGAGCCTCAGACCTTGCCAACTTCACGAGGGAGGCGCTTGGGCACCACTTGGAAGCGTGCCTCACGGCACACTTTCCTCAGGAGAGCACAGGGCTAGGAGTGCCCACCACCCAGGAGTTCATCACCAAGGCCACCTAGGAACTACAAGAAGCAAGAGCCATGCGCGGCCACAGCCGCTCACAAGGCGCAGCTCCCCATCCAGGCGAGGATGCTGGGCTGCGTGTCTGCGTCGACGTCCCATGGCTCAACAGGGCCGCATCTCAGGAGCGCTTCTGGCCATCGCGTGTGGGCCGCTGTGAGGGCCCACCACACAGCTACGTTCGCATGCCCTTCGGCTTGCCGAGCGTGGTGACGGCCCATCAGCGCAACATGCGGCAAGTCCTGGCGGCTCAGGAGGCCAGGTTCCACGCCGTCCTGGAGGAGATGGAGACGGTCTTCATGGAACCTCCTGAACTTCCTCCCGAGGCTCAGGGTCCCGGTGGCTCATGAGGAGCCATTCCTTCAAAGCGCGGCTTTAGCTGCACCACCTCTACTTCGTCTACAGAACCAGGTGACATCTTCCAAGTTCGTTTAAGCTGGGAGCGCCCCTCGGGCTGCATTATTCCCAGGCCACATGGGTCCGTCCCTGTGGCATGTATCCCTTTTGCTTAAGTCTTTACCTTATCTTGCTGGGGGCGCCCCTCGGGCTGCATCATCCCTGAGCCGCTCGGGCCAGACCCGGTGGCGTGTATCTTCCTGCATTTGTCCAAGTAGATCTGCTCTTCATGCTTAACCTGCCAACGGCTATCGCCTGCTCGATTACCGCCCGCCACGGGTCTGTTCATCCTATGCAATTCGCTTGCATGTTAAAAGGGGGGCTCCTGAGCATCGCGACTCAGGAGCTCTTACTGGCTCTCCAGCCCTCACACCCTGGCCTTGACCGCGGCATCGCGACCTGGCATACCAGCGGCGGCTGAGCCCGCTCGAGGGCCGAGACCTGAGGACGTAGAGTGCTTGCATCTAACTGCCTTGCAGGAACACACAGTCACCAAAACTCAAGACCAGGCGCAACCCACCTTGAGGTAGGGCCTCGTGAGTCCCGCGCTGGCTCACGAGTGCCCAAATACACCTCGCAGCCCTGCCGTGCAAGCCACATGTCAGGGCGGGGTTGTACACGCCCCAGGGGCTCCTCCCGAAGGGGGGCCCCCATCCCACGCCCAAGTGGAAGCACCATGCTCCGCGCTGGCTGTCGACACTACCGAGGAGCGGCTATGCCCGTGCACAAGCGGAAGCACTATGCTCTGCGCTGGTGATAAACAACTAAGCGCGACCCCACGGTCAACCTCAGGGAGCCCAGAGCTCAGCGCCCAGCCTTACCGCAACGCCTCCGCTCAGGAAAGCCACGCATGGGGGCTGGGCACGGGGGCTGCGCTCGGGTCACGCCCAAGCGCATGCCACCTAACCAGGTCCCCCGGACCTGGGCATCGAGCGCCCCTCCCGAGGCCTCGGCGAGGGCAGGTATGGGAATTGTTTGCACGTCAAGGGGGACTCCTGAGCATCGCGACTCAGGAGCCTAACTGGTCACGTAGCCCCTCACTCCTTGGTCTGTCCTGGTCTCCGGTCGGCCCAATGGCAGTTGAGGTATGCGCGGGGCCGGGCCCTGCCGACGTAGAACATTAGTCTACCCTCACGAACTCTCCCTATATGTTGTTTGCGTCAAGGGGGACTCCTGAGCATCGCGACTCAGGAGCCTAACTGGTCACGTAGCCCCTCACTCCTTGGTCCGTCCTGGTCTCCGGTCGGCCCAATGGCGGTTGAGGTATGCGCGGGGCCCGGCTCTGCCGACGCAGAACGCAAAGCAAATAGGAGGGAAATCGCGAAATCTCGAAGCAAATATTACAAGCATATTGTCCTCACAATACCAAATAAAAAAGTCCAAACGCCTCCACGAGGCCTGATACATGTCGCAGGAACGGAACGGGAAGAATGGCCGCGGGTCACCTCTAGACGTCGCCGTCGCCTGCGGAAGGCGCTCCCTCGTGCGCGGTTTTGTCTTCACCACCAGCCGCAAGGTCGACGACGCCGGACAGAGGAGCGGAGACAAAGCCGCGGAACCTCCTCAGCAAGGCCCCCACCTGATCCTGCACGGCCGTGGCAGCCGCCTCGTATTGATCTTCAACTACAGGCTCCAGCAGCTCGTCAAGGATGGCGTTGGGGTCGCGAAGGTGCAGGTGGCTAAAGACGCGAGTCAGCGCGGCTGAAGACAGGACGCGAGCTTCTGCCTCCGCCATGGGACCGAGACCATCAACGACCTCCTCAAGCGCCTTCACCACGAGAGGAAGCAGCTGGGCGAGGCCGTCCTCGTCGGTGTCCAGAGGCTTCTCCAGGTCGTGCTTGTAGAGCGTCTTCAGCGCCTTGCGAGACCTCTTCTCGAGATCGGCAAAGGCCACGCGCTCTTCGGCCAGGACTCGTGCCTTGGCATCAAGATCGGCCTCCCTCGTCCCCATCTTCCGCTCCAACTCTTCCAACCGGTTGCGCTCGGTGGCCTGCTTCTTCCCCAGCTCCGCCAACTCAGCATCACGGTTCTTGACAGCCTCCTCCTGGGCCTTCATCTCCTCCTCCTTTGCTTGGCAGCAACGCACCTCGTCGGCGTGCTGGTCGCGCAGGCTCTGCAGCTCGCCCTCCGGCACTTGGCAGTGGTCACGGGCAGCCTTGGCGTCTTTTAGCACCGCCTCACGATCGGCTGAAGCGTTGGCGGCTCCTTGTTACTCCTTCTCGGAAGCCGCAGCAGCCTGGCCCAGTGCCGCGCGAACTGCCAGGTCGAAGTGAAGCCAGCCAGAGGGCAACTCCAGACGCCTGGCCACCAGGCGCGGGTCCACGCTCAGGACATCCGCCTGCAGCTGGGTCATCTCCGAAAGGGCACACTCCAAGACGGCAGCAGGAGCAGAAGGACCAGGGAGTGGAGATGCGACAGTGGGAGGAAGCGACATCGTCACCAGGGCTTGGGAGACCGCGGGTTCCAGAGCAGCTGGGACCTCGTTAGCCGTGCCAAGTACCGGTACCTCCGGAGCCAGCGGGGCCATGGGGGCTGACTCCACGCGGTGATGCTCCTCTTGGCCTCGCGAGGACGACCGGGCCGGGGAGATGTGGGCGTTGTTGCCTCCTTTCTCCGTGGGAGGCACGGCCGCTGCGTCTTCCTTCCTCCTCTTCGCCGAAGATGACGGCCGGATCAACCAGGGGTGAGTATCAGGAAACAACGAGTACAAACAAGGACAGGGCGAAGCTTAAGACACTTACCGATCCACTGCGATGTATTCCACTGACCGCTTGGGAAGCTTGAAGCCTGACAGCTTCGAGACCTGAGGAGCAGGCGTTCGGGCTCCGGCGGCGCCAGGCGGAGTAGAGACAGAACCGGAGCCCGCCCCAGGAGGCGCCAGTGCGGGGGTTGCACCACGGGCTACCAGCGACGACCTACCCTTCATCGGGATGAGGGGTTGCTCCCTCTCCCATTGGAAGGCGTCGGCCTCGGCATCATCAGGAAGGGCGCGGAGAATCTCGGCCTTTCTCAGAGGGGAAGTCTCCCCCACCTCTTCCAGGGTCTTCTCCGAGTCCTCCTCCTCTTCTCCCTCTCCGCGGGACTCACCAGAAGACATCTCCACCGGTTTCTGCACTGTAGGAACTCCTGGAAGCGTTGGCGGCACCAGCCCGCGCGCATCAAAGGTCGGCCTGGAGGCAACAAATTCCTCCCGGTCCCTGCGTTGGAACAGGGGAACGAAAGCGCTAGGAGGGTACTCCTGGTTGTCCCCGACTATGAGGCGTAGGACGGCATCCAATTCATCGCCAGGCAGGTCCCCTGGCCTCAGGCGGGTCTTGTTCTCCTCTTCTTCAAGCTCCCAGAGGGGGCGCGCGCGCGCCTGGAGTGGGGCAACCCGCAGCGTCAAGAACTCCCTCAGGAGCATCGCCTCCGTTACCTTGGCCGCCCTCGCGTTGCCCGGTTTCAGGTCGGTCATCATCTGCCCCAACACCAACGATGCCCACTCGTCGACAAGCTCTGCCTTGGGCCAGCCCCCGTTGGGAGGGGGCGCCGCTGTTGGCAACGCCAGACGCGGGTCGGCGCGCTGGGCATCCATCATGACCCATTTGGATCGGATGTTGTCGGCCCTCTTCCCGGTGCTCGAGATCGACTTGGCCTTGCCGCATGCACCGAAATTAGCGCACCCGGAGGTGTGCTCACCGCTGACGCGGAGGAAGAATAAATGGCGAAGGAGCGCCACGGACGGCATAATGCCCAGGTACGCCTCACAATAGTAGGCAAAGATGGATAGGAGGAGGACAGAGTTGGGATGGAGATGCAACGCCTGCAGCCCGTAGTGGTCGAGGACTTCATAAAAGAAATCAGAGAAGGGAGGAACCAACCCGACGGTGACGCTACTCGAGAAGAAGGGGAAGAAGGTGCTCCCCTCAGGCTCTGGCTCGTCTGACGCAAGCCGGAGCTCCGTCTTCCCCCACTCATTGTTCTCGCCCGCTGTCAGCAGGTGAACGGAGGCAAGGCTCTTCTCCGTGACGGTGGGCGCCTCGAGGGCCGGCTCATACCAAGCTGGTGCTGAGGAAGTCTTGACCTTGCGCGGCGCCATGGGCGGCAGATGCAGAGCAAGGATGGAGCAGATCTAGAGATATGGCGGCAAAGAGCAAGAAAGGGGTTCTGGAGCGAGGCAAGGAAGAGGCAATGAAGGAAAGAACTGCCTGCGCCAGCCTTTCTCAGGGCAATTAGTTGCCGAGGCAGCATGGGGAAGCGGAGATGCCCACGTCCAATCAACCGCAACGCATCGACCGAGGCCGCAGGCCTGTTGGGGCCCGCGGTGCTCCAAACTTGACCCTTGGCTTCACCGTGAAGCCAAGCCCGAGCGCACCTTGGGCCTGGGGGCTACTGTCGACGTTCTGGGAACGGGGGTCCCCAGACTTGCCTGCCTGCGGCCCACAGCGTGGCCAAGCAGCAGGCCGTATGGCCCATCTTCGTCAACAAGGCACCCAAGACCCTCGCGAGGGTCCAAGCCTCACGAGGCAGACAACGCAAGACCTCCTCTGGAGTGGCCTACCCAGGCAGGCTCGCGAGGAGCGGAGATATCAAGGCAAGGCAAACCTCACGAGGCTCTCGTGACGTGAGCCATGACGAACGGTACCAGGTGGGTGCCAGGCGGCGCCAGTGCGTGCAGCGTCCCTATTTCCTCTTTGGTGCTAAGGAGGCCATTGCAGGCGAAGAGTACCGAGGCATCAGGCAAAGGTTGCCATATTGGTGCAACGAGACCAAGACCAGGAGGACGGCAAGGCGGAGGTCATCGTGGAGCCCAAGACGGCGTCACCCCAGAGTTTTTCGCGGGCGAAGACCGCTTTTGTCAGGATAGCTTGTACTAGCTGCCCCCCTTCAAATTTGCCCGCCATTGTTGGCTCCCTTCCCGCTCGATATTTGGGAAGAGGACCAAGGCCTCAATAAATAGGACTAGCCACCACAGTAGGAGGCAACTGATCCCGAACTGGTTCAGATCATCCTCAACTACACAAGCACAAGAACACCCCAACCTCAGGAGGCTGTTCTTCCCTTGTATTGTTCATCATCAGCCCAAGAGGCAATCCACCACCACCACACTGGAGTAGGATATTACACCAGAACGGTGGCCCGAACCAGTATAAACCTCGTGTCTTTCTGTGTTGCGAGTTCATCGAGTTTGTGCGCGATCTTAGGTAGCTAGAGCATAGATCGGTGGGAGGGAGAGACTTTGGGCGTGTCGGGACCCCGATTCTAAGTCACACCGATCTAGCTTGTAACACCTCATATCACTTTGCGGCCTCACGCACGGTACTACCACGGGTGTTGCCTTACCATGGCCCGGGACCGTTTGCGCCTTTTGGCTCACGTATATGACAATGTCGCTAGCATCCATATGACAGAGGACCCGGGCCGACATGGCTAGTCGTGAACCCAAAGCGGCACTAATGTATGGGGACAGGCATACATGAATCAACATCGAACGTGTCAGTCAGCAGCGTGTGAATCCGGGCTGTAGCACTGGGCTAACAGGACTCCGGGAACCCGGGCTGTAGCAGGCTAGGCAGGACTCCGAATGTCACCGCGTGACATTTCCCCGAAGGGACAGACACAGGAACGATGTGAAACACATACCGGCCAGTCAAGTGTCCAGAGCAGTAGTGCTGGGCTAGCAGGACTCCGGTGAACCAGGCTGTAGCGGACTACTATGGCTCAAGGAGGCACTAGACTACATTTCCCCATAAGAGAGGCTGCCAACGATAAACAACTAGATTGTCGGATCCCACACATAGCAATACACGTTACACGTACGCATAACATGCAAGTATGTGATGTACAACATGGCATCACAACATAATGCGAACTCATATAGATAAAAGGCCCAGAAGAGCCACATAGCATTAAGTACAAACAGGGGTCACATGACCCATCATTCAGAGCATACAAGCAACGGAAGCATTACATGTCTGAGTACAGACAACTACAAAAGAAAAAGGCTGAGAAGCCTGACTATCTACAAGACCCTCCCAAGGGTACAAGATCGTAGCTGAGGTACAAGCTACTCGTCGAGGTCCAAGCGGAACTACTAGTAAGACCGAAGTCTCCGCTGCAAAAACATAAACAAAGCAACATGAGTACAAAGGTACTCAGCAAGACTTACATCAGATCCTATCTTACATGCATTTGTATCAAGAAGGTAGTGTGGGGTTTAGTTGCAGCAAGCCAGCTTTGACTCAGTGGCTATCCTGTTCTACGACTACGAGAAACTTCTTTGAGGTAAGAAGGCGCACACGAGTCCACTAATCACCACCTCAATACACCACTATGGATTCATTCCCGTCTCACTACGAGAAGCCATCCATAGCACTCACACTTATCTTGAGCATTTTAGAGTATCCACTTCAAGTTGTCTATGTACCACGTAAGCATCCAAGAAGTCCATAACCGAGGACACGGCTATTCGAATAGATCATGATAACCCTGCAGGGGTGTACTGTGTCACACACGCTCTCGCCACTTACCGCCATGTACATGTCATGTACCTCGGCAACCTTCAAGCGGAAGCCTGGCGAGGGTGTCGGCCACGATCTGACTAACCACACAAGACTCTAGTCCAGGTTTATCGCCTATTCGGGTTCCATCCGCAAGGAGATCCGGCCGGGGTGTCGCTCACGGCCCCAAACGATGTGTGCAGGGTTCCCGAGCCCACCATCCGGGTGCCACTCGGTACACCGGGCCACGTGTGCCTAGTCTGTCCCAAGCCCACCCTGCCGGGTGTCACTCGGTAGAAAAATAGCACTACCTACAAACACCAGAAACTATTTGCAACTCCTGGACAGAGATCAAGGCGGTTAATAAGTCGAGAGAGCTTGGAGCGCCCGGAGCCCAATGTGTGGTAGTAGCTAGTCATTGGACAACTTACACAGAACTCGGTTCTTAAGGACGGTCCCAATGAGACAACCCACCATGTACTCCTACATGGCCTCTCACCGCTACCTTTACCAAATCGTGTTCACACGCTTAACTCTCGGCACCAGAACATATCGTAACACTCCAATTCATTCCCAATGAACCAGACCTGACACAACGCTAAGCAATAGCAGGCAAGGCATGGTAGGAACACAACATGGCTCAATCAACTCCTACACATGCTAGTGGGTTTCAACTATTTACTGTGGCAATGACAGGTCATCCAGAGGAATGGGTTCAACTACCGCAGCATAAAGTAGCAGTTGAATCGGTGTTGTCCTAATGCAGTAAAAGAGAGCAGGAGCGAGAGAGTAGGATTGTATCGGAATGAACAAAGGGGGTTTGCTTAACTGGTAGATCAGCAGGGTGGCACTGCTCCTCAGACAGGTACTCTGGAACACTCTCCGGAGCAGGACCTATCGAGGGGGAACGGTGTCGACAGTCAAGACACAATCATATGCAACAATATGATGCATGAATATGGCATGAATATGTGATGTATTTTGAGCCAATGCATTTAGCATTCAACTTGGAAGAGATCCATTTGAACCAAAGGTTCAAATGCAACTCTAATTTAAGTCCTTATATATGCCATTTATATGTTTTCACTTATACGGTAGGTATAAGTTGGTTTGTCATGCATGAAACTAGTACAGATGGATAGATTGCATTTTTCTGATAATTTTTCATATATAAATTATTTAAATCTGAGCTACGGTTGAATTTCTATGAATTTTAGAAGTTTTACTAATTTTCTGGAATTTCCTGATTTAATTTAAATCCAGAAAAAAGGGTTTATTGCGTCAGCACTGTGTCATGCTCGTGTCAGCAAGTCAACGGTGCTGACCTGGTCAACCTGACGTGTGGGGGCCACACGTCAGTGTCACACGTTTTAAACAGAGGGTTTAATTTATTCTAATTATAGGATTATGCGCAGGGGCCCACTGTCAGTGACCCTGGGGAGGTCAACCGGGGTCAAACCCGGGTCAACTTGCCGGAGTTGACCCGCGGCTCGTCGCCGGCGGAGCCAGAGACGACGGAGGGCGTCGGGTTCGTTCTCCCGGTGCCCAAACGAGCGGCGGAGGGCACCCGCGGGGAGCTGGAGCTCTCCCACATCCAGTGCAGCAAGCGACAGCAGCTAGGGTGGCCGGGGTTGAGCGCGGCGTCAACCTCGGCAGCGGCCGCAGTTCGGGCGCACTCGGGAACGGGGCTACGGTGGCCGTGGAGTGGCGTGCTTAGCTCCTACGGCACCTACGCGGTGCGGTGAGCACGTGGGTGTGCTCGGTTGGGAGCTACGACGACCGTGGCCACGGCGGCAAGAAGCTCGGGCGGCGGCGCGGTTCGGTCCCCGGCGGAGCGACGGCTACAGCAAGCAAACGGAGTGCAAAGAAGGGGGGTTCGGGTCAGTGGCTCACAGCGAGTCAGACGAGCAGGTCGGCGAGCTCGGGGACGCGGAGACGGCAGCGAATCGATGGTGGCGGACGGCGGAGCCCGAGGAGGAAGGCGATGGCGATGGCGGCGTTCCAGGGCGTTCCGGCTTGCGTGGCTCAGCGGAGGGGTTCAGCGTGAGGAGGCGGAGCTCTGGGACACGACGGAGGTGCGAGGGGATGGCGGGGAGCGCGGGGCAGCGAACGGCGGCGACCGGCGCGTTCGGGCGTCGCGGGAGAGAGCGGGAGAGAGGAGGGGAGAGGCGCAGGAGAGAGGGAGTGAGGCCAGGGGGAGCTGGGCGCTTCTGGCGAGGCCAGGTCGAAGAGGGGAGAGGGCAGGCAGGCAGCTGCCGTGGCGTGCATGCGCGCGGCGTGCGGCGACCACGCGCCCTGTCCCTCTGGCGCGAGGAGGGGGACGACTGGCGCTGGCCAGCCAGCTGGGCCAGCCTGCTAGGCCAGGCCAGGCCGCAGGTAAGCTCCCTTTTTCCTATTTCTTTTTCTTTTCTAATTTTCTGACATTTGTTTGGTTTAATAAAAATACTAAACCATTTTATTTTCTTATGCCAATTTTTGTAGGGGCTAGTGGTATTATTCCAGAACTCCTCAACAAATGGCATAATTTTTGGACAATATTTTATATATAAAACAATATATATCCAAAGCAATTAATTACTGCATTAATTCCAAATGCCCAAAGTAAATATTTATGAGCTCCTAAAAATATTGGTTTGACTTTTATCTCTGTCCAATATTTTCAGAGAGCAACATGAACATTTTCTTGGACCCTTTTGGAGCAATTTTTATCTGGGTCATTTCCAAAAATGATTCTGAGGGTTTCACAGATCCCCACTTCAAATTTAAATGGAATTTAAACATGATGCACACATGACTAGCTAGTCTAGGTCATACCAGAGCTAGGGATGTGACAACTCGCCCCCACTTGAAAGAATCTCGTCCCGAGATTCAGGGGTCGATGGAAAGAAGGTGGGGTACTCCAGTCGAAGACGATCTTCTCGCTCCCAAGTAGCTTCTCTCTCAGAATGATGAGACCACTGAACCTTGAGAAACTTGATGTTCTGACATCGGGTGACACGCTCTGCTTGATCAAGAATGCGAATAGGGTACTCTCGATATGTGAGGTTATCTTGAAGATCAAGCGTTTCATGGTCCACTCCGCGGATGGGATCCGAGAAGCAACGCCTGAGTTGAGAGACGTGGAAGACATCATGGACTCGAGAAAGATGTGGGTGTAGTTCCAACTGGTAGGCAACCTCTCCTCGCTAGCGAGAATGCGAAAAGGACCAATGTAACGAGGAGCCAACTTGCCCTTGATACCGAAACGATGGGTACCCTGTAGAGGAGTAACCCGAAGGTAAGCCTTGTCGCCAACTCCATAAGCCACTTCCTTATGACGACGGTCATACTGGCTCTTTTGACAAGACTGGGCTGTTTTCAAATTCTCACGAATGATGCGAACTTGCTCTTCTGCTTCTTGGATCATGTCCGGTCCAAAGAATTGTCTTTCACCGGTTTCTGACCAGTTCAAAGGTGTTCGACATCTTCGTCCATACAGAATCTCGAAAGGAGCTTCTTAAGACTGGATTGATAGCTATTGTTATAAGCAAACTTGGCGAAAGGTAGGCATTTCTCCCAATCCATACCGAATGAGATAACGCAAGCTCTAAGCATGTCTTCGAGAATTTGGTTGACCCTTTCCACCTGACCACTTGATTGAGGGTGGAAAGCGGTACTGAAGGAAAGATGGGTGCCCATGGCAGTTTGGAAACTCTCCCAGAAATGAGAAGTGAAGAGACTACCACGGTCTGAATTGATCTCTAGTGGAACACCATGAAGTGACACTATTCGAGAAATATATAAGTCAGCGAGCTGACTAGCAGTGATACTCTCTCGAACAGGTAGGAAGTGAGCCACTTTGGAAAGACGATCAATGACTACGAAGATAGCGTTATTCCCTTTCTTGGTCCTGGGAAAGCCGGTGATGAAGTCCATACCAACTTTATCCCATTTCCACTCAGGAATGGCTAAAGGTTGAAGGGTGCCAGCAGGTCTTTGATGCTCTGCCTTAACGCGACGACAAACGTCACAGTTAGCTATGAACTCAGCAATTTCTCTCTTCATCCTAGTCCACCAGAACCTCTGGCGTAGGTCCTGATACATCTTAGTACTACCGGGATGAATCGTGAGAGGAGATTCATGAGCCTCCTTAAGGATCAGTTGCCGAAGATGTTGATTCCTGGGAACCACCAAGCGATTCTCAAAGAAAACAACACCTTGATCATCTATAGAGAAACTTCCACCAGCTCCCTTATTAATGTTTCTCTTGATCCGGGAAATTCCCGTATCCTGCTTCTGAGCAGAGATGATCTGATCCACAAGAGTAGGTTTCGCCACCAAGGTAGAAAGGAATCTGTGAGGAGCAATGTGAAGATTAAGCTTACAGAATTCCTCATGGAGAAGTGGTTGGCCCTGTTGCAACATAAGATTGTTGCAATAGGACTTACGACTTAGCGCATCAGCCATGACATTGCCCTTGCCTGGGGTGTAGGTAATCCCTAAGTCGTAATCTGAGATCAACTCCAACCAACGTCTTTGCCTAAGGTTCAAATCTGGTTGGGTGAAGATATACTTGAGACTCTGGTGATCGGTGTAGATCTCGCAACGTTTACCAAGAAGGTAATGTCGCCATGTCTTGAGTCCATAGACTACGGCTGCAAGCTCTAGATCATGTGTAGGGTAATTCTCCTCCTGTGGATGCAACTGTCGAGATGCATAGGCAATCACATGACGATCCTGCATAAGAATGCAGCCTAGTCCCTGTCGTGAGGCGTCGCAGTAGATGACAAAGTCTTTAGTGAAATCCGGTGGCACCAGTATGGGAGCAAAAGTCAGGCGTCTTTTCAGTTCCTGAAAACTGTATTCACACTTGTCGGGACCCCGATTCCAAGCCACACCGATCTAGCCTGTAACACCTCATATCACTTTGCGGCCTCACGCACGGTATTCCCACGAGTGCCGCCTTACCATGGCCCGGGACCGTTTGCGCCTTTTGGCTCACGTATATGACGGTGTCGCTAGCATCCATATGACAGAGAACCCGGGCCGACATGGCTAATTGTGAACCCAAAGCGGCACTAACGTATGGGGACAGGCATACATGAATCAACATCGAACGTGTCGGTCAGCAGCGTGCGAATCCGGGCTGTAGCACTGGGCTAACAGGACTCCGGGAACCCGGGCTGTAGCAGGCTAGGTAGGACTCCGGATGTCACCGCATGACATTTCCCCGAAGCGACAGACACAGGAACAAAGTGAATCACATGCCGGCCAGTCAAGTGTTCCGGAGCAGTAGTGCTGGGCTAGCAGGACTCCGGTGAACCGGGCTGTAGCGGACTACTATGGCTCATGGAAGCACAAGACTACATTTCCCCATAAGAGAGGCTACCAAGGATAAACAACTAGGTTCTCGGATCCCACACATACCAAGCATTTCAATCATACACACAATATGCTCGATATGTGCAAATACAACATGGCATCACAATAAGACTCTACGACTCAGAGTATTTATTCATTAGGCCCCGAAGAGCCAGATATTACAAACATGGGTCTCATGACCCAACATTCAGAGCATACAAGTCAAAGCACATGCGGAAGCTTAACATGTCTGAGTACAGACATCTACAAATGAAAAAGGCTGAGAAGCCTGACTATTTACTAGATCCTGCCGAGGGCACAAGATCGTAGCTGAGGTATCAAGCTAAACGTCGAAGTCCACACGGAACTACTAGCGAGACTGGCGTCTCTCTGCAAAACATAAAATAGCCAAACGTGAGTACAAATGTACCCAACAAGACTTACATCAGAACTAGCTACATATGCATCGGTATCAACAAAGGGGGGTGGTGGAGTTTAACTGCAGCAAGCCAGCTTTGACCCGGTGGCTATCCTAACTACGACAGCAAGTAACTCTTTTGAGGTGGCGCACACGAGTCCACATATTCACCATATCAATACTCCACTATGGATCCGCTCTCGTCTCCCTACGAGAACGCCATCCATAGCACTCACGCTTATCTTGCGCATTTTAGAGTATCCACTTTCACTTGTCTATGAACTGTTATAGGCAACCCAGAAGTCCTTTACCGCGGACACGGCTATTCGAATAGATCATATTAACCCTGCAGGGGTGTACTTCGACACACACGCTCTCACCACTTACCGTCGTTTACACGACATGTACTCGGCAACCTTCAAGCGGACAAGGGTGTCGGCCACAGCCTACCTAAACACTCAAGTCTCTAGTCCAGGTTTATCGCCTATTCAGGTTCCATCCGCAGGGAGTCCGGCCGAGGTTTCCACATACGGCCCCGAACGATGTGTGCAGGGTTCCCGAGACACCAAACGGGCGCCCGGTACACCGTGCCACGTGCCTACCGCATCACAGCCCACCCCTCGGTCAGCGCTGTCCACGGCCTCCAGCATACTACAAACACCAGAAACTACTTGCAACTCCTGGACAGAGGACAAGGGTGATTAAGAAGCCGAGAGGGTCCATTGGTTTCGGGCCCAATGCATGGTAGTAACTGTATCATGGATCACAAACACAGAACTCAGTTCCTGAGGACGGCTTCAATGAGACAACCCACCATGTACTCCTACATGGCCTCTCACCGCTACCTTTACCAAATCGTGTTCACACACTTAGCTCACACACAGTAGGACATGTTCATCACCATTCCAATTCATCCCCGACGAATCAGACCCGACTCAACTCTAAGCAGTAGCAGGCATGACAAACAAGCATGAATGAGTAGGCACATCAGGGCTCAAACAACTCCTACTCATGCTAGTGGGTTTCATCTATTTACTGTGGCAATGACAGGTCATGCAGAGGAAAAGGGGTTCAACTACCGCAGCATGTAACAGTTGAATCGATTGTCCTAATGCAGTAGAAGAGAGCAGGAGCGAGAGAATGGGATTGTATCGGATAGAACAAGGGGGTTTTGCTTGCCTGGCACTTCTGAAGATATTATAGTTCTTCATCGGTGTCATCGATCACGTCATCGGAGCATCGGCTACTGAGAGGGGACGGTTACCCGCAAACAGAGAAGGACACAATCAATGCAATGCGACAGTATGATGCATGGTCATGACATGTCAAGAATGTTATGATTTACACTAATGCATCTAGCAACAGTTTAAATGAGGTCCATATGAACTAAGGGTTCATATGCAAACTCCATATTTAGCATTTATAATGTCATTGTCATGCTTTCACCTATACAGCAGGTATAACTTAGTTTGACATGCATGAAAATGATACAGATGGATAGATTGCATTTTTCTGATAATTTTTCATATATAAATTATTTCATTCTGAGCTACGGTTGATTTTATATGATTTTTAGAAGTTTATACTATTTTCTGGAATTTCCCGAATAAACTTAAATCCAGATAATGCTTTACTGCGTCAGTTTGACGTCATCACTGCGTCAGCGAGTCAACGGGCTGGCCAGGGTCAAACCTGACCCGTGGGACCTGCCTGTCAGTGACTAACCTAACTAATCCAGATTAATTAGCGCTAAACTAATACTAACCTAGTTTAGTTAAGAACATGGGCCCACACGTCAGTGACTCAGGGGGAGTCAAACTGGGTCAAACTAGGTCAAACCCGCTGGCGACTCGACGCCGGCGAGGCCTGAGACGGCGGCGCGGGTCGGAAAGCGCCCACAGGGCACGGACGAGGCCGTTCTTGGGCTCATTGGAGAGCTCTTGCAGGCGCGCGTCGAATGGTGGTAGTGGCTGGGCCTGTGGTGACCGGAGTCGACGGCGGCGTGCTCTTTCGCGGCCGCCGGAGTTTGGGTGGGTGCGGGGTTAGTGCTGTGGCTTGCAAACAAACGGGCTATCGCGCTAGAGTTGCTCTACGGAACGTCGCGAGTGCAACGGACGCACGCGCGAGGCCATTTGGTCGCCGGAGCCACGGCGGCGATGAGCTCATGCGGCGGCGAGCTTCGGGCACGGTGGCTAGTCCAGCTAGAGCTCAAAATCAAGCACGGGAGTATGGGGAAACGGTTCAGGGGCTCACAGTGATCTCAAGGGAGGACTCAGCGGGCTCGGGGAGGCGGAGACGGCGGCGAATCGCCGGTGAGGTTGCCGGCGGCCGAAGGTTGGGGATGAGCTCGGGGAAGACGCTGCAGGGCTCCTGCGGTCGAATGGGTTGGTGTAGACGACGCAGAAGGCGATGGCGGTCTGGATCGGGGAGGCACGGGATGGACAGTGGCCACGGTAATTTGCGTCGGCGACGACGAGCTCCGCTCGAGTGTGCTCGGGAGAGGGAGCAGAGGGCGAGGGAGAGAGCAGAGAGTGAGGGAGAGGAGCGAGGGGGGTCGAGGGGAGGTGCGTGGCGTTCACAGCTGCGTCGGGAAGCGGCGGAAAGCAGGAGGTGGCGCGGGCGCGTGCCAGCGTGCGGCGAACACACGCCTCGCGTCCTTCTGGCGCGAGGTGGGAGGTGACTGGCATCGGCCAGCTGGGCTGGGCCGGCTCCTGGGCCGCACAGGTGAGGCCAGGTAAATTTTCCCTCCTCTCTGACTTTTATTTCTCTTTTCTAAATTTTCTGCTATTTGTTTTGACTTGATTTAAAACATCAAATCATTTTCTAAACTTTCTGTAAATTGTTATGTGAGCTCAGAAACTAGTCCAAGGTCACAGGCAACTCACAAAAATATATGAACTTTATTTCTTATGAAACAGAAATAAATCCAACCCAAATATGTCATTGATTTAATTCAAAAAGGCCCAAAATAAATATTTCTGTGATTCCAAAAATATTGGTTTGAGTTTTATTCTTGCCAATATTTTTCAAGGTTTAACAGGAACATTTCCTTGGGCTTCTTTGAAAAGATTTTAATGTTGATCATTTTTAAAAGGTTTCTGAGGCTTTGAAAATTCCTCAATTCAAATTTCATTTGAATTTAAACATGATGCATGGATGCAAGAGAAATCAAGCAAGAGCTGATCTGGGGCTGTGACAGCTCACCCCCACTAAACAAGAATCTCGTCCCGAGATTCAAGACGTGAGGTAAGAAGACAGAGGGGACACAAAGCTAACACGATCTTCATGATCCAATTGCTCTTCGCGAAGATGTTGATCCGTTGCTTCAATTAACGTTGACGTCTTTGCTTTGAGAACTACGTCGATCATGACAATGAGTAGAAAGGGAGAATTTAGAAGAATCGATCTTCCTGAGGTTCGAGCAACTTAGGATCATCTTAATGATCACAAGATCAACTCGTGGAATGAGACATGGAAAACATCTCTGGAGCTGAGAGACAAAACATGCATCAGGAGGGACGGAAGAAACAATTTGACGAGGGTTTCAAAGTAGCGAGGAAAAATTGCCATGATTCTATGATGGGGCACCTTGGGGAAGGTGACTCGTAGAACTATTCCTTAAGTGGCAAAAAGAATTACTTTTGATACAAAGATCATGGAAACTCTTTATACTAGCCTAAGGCAATTTACAATTGATCGTTTGAAAGAGCTTGAAGAAATGGCATACTCGGACTAGGATGGACGATGTGGAATACCTTGTTGAAGACAACGAAATGGATGATTTTTTTTATATATCATCGGAAATGAATGGGACTCATGGTAAGACCACTTGAAGATGATCTTGATCAGCAATTACTGGGAAGGGTAATCCAAGGTAGGATGGCACAATGACGGTGCAAGCTGGGAACAAAAATGGAAATGCTAGGAATGATTCTAGTAACTGGGGAGAAGCTCAACAGTAGAGAGTGAATCTACTGTTTGAAAGGTTTAGCATAACCGAAGGAAACTGGGAGCAATCCCAGTTAGTGCCGGTGAAAACACCTAGCGCTTGTGCGTGCTCTCAAGAACTTGAGCATTTCCATATTCCTCAAGGTTTTACCAACATCCGTGTCGAGGATCCTGGCAACACATCATACTACCATGATGAATGGTGATGGAGGATGCAGGTGCAAAGGAGGACAACACTTTCTCAGATTTCACCTTAGCGAAGCCAAGGGAGCAAAATCTAGATGATCGACCGAGAGACATTTAGCACTCCGCTTCTAATGTTCTCCTTGATGTTCTAGCGTAACCCATTAGATGTGGTTTGGTATCTTGAACATCAAGTAGTAGGTCGGACTTCGGGTGCATAGGAATCCATAGGGAATAACTAGTGGAATAAATCCTAAGAAATCCTTATGGGGAGGTGGCCAACTTCCTCAATCAAGTTACTACAATAATAGGTCTTCCGGCTGGGTGTGTTGGCCACGACATCCACTTACCGGGTTACGAAGACCAATATTATAGCTATTGGGAGATGTTCCAACCATCATATCTGCCTGAGATTCAGATCTGGTTGGTAACAGGATATTTCAGACAGCATGTCCGGAAAAGGAAAGTTTGCAACACAAACCGACGAGATGACGTTGCGAGATTCTCGGGAAATGAGCTACGGTAGCAAGCTCCAAAACATGAGCTGGTTCTGCTACATACATGTGAACACACTGTCCTAGACAAGCATGACCACGTAGTAGTCTTATAATAAAACACTACCGAGTTCGGGTGGGGAGTCCATCAACGAGGATATCGAAGCCTTGTGCATGAACTAGTATTCGCACAGCAACTCCTTTTCCTTGAACAAATCAATCAGTGGCTTGGTGTGCTAGGAACACATATGGAATGGAGGTAATTAATCTACCAAACCATAGAATACTTCGCACGAATGCATGACTGACTTGGGATGATTCCAAAGGAAGCAAAACAAGCTCCCTCGAATTCACGGCGGCAACTTACATCGATTGCACGTGAATTTAGGGGAAGTCACTACTTTCATCCAAACATATACTTCATGAACGGGGCATGAAGAAAATGCTTACACAAGTTTCCAACACTAGCTGGATGTTCAACATGAATCATGGAGGAGACGAGATGCTGCTGATGGGCTCAATAGCAACTCATCGGAATTTCCGTATCACTGGACTTCCACCATCATGTGAACACGGTGATAGCATTGATCAGATCCAAAAGATATAACGGTGTATGCTCGAGGGATCAACCACGAGTAAGACAACATTATGAACATCGTTGGTTCTGATTTGATTTGATGATAGCCCATACTCAAATCAAAGTCTTGATACGACAGTAGGTCCAACAACTGATCACAGGGACCAATCGATGAAGATATCATCTATCTTCAACACACGCAGATATATCCCTTCAAATGAGCTAAGCTGGCAAGCTTTTATCTTCCAACTCTCCAAGTTGTTGTTTAGCTTGACCAACTAGCTCAGGGTATCCAACACGGATTCTTGGAGAAGGGGTGGTTTACTGGAAAACCAACTTGTTCACGACTCAACATATCGGTCATGGACAACCTGGTGGTACTTCCAAGAAGATATTTGGAAAATCACGAACCACCAATATGTTACTAAGCTCGAGAACGATCTTGCTTTTCAGGGCAAGACGATGTGATCCAGAGAGTGATGGATTGACACAATCCTATCTCGTTGATCGAGGTGTGCACCAGGGAAAATGGACTAGGTCGCACGATAAATCTTAGGATGATGATTCAGTATCCAGCACGCTAAGAATAAAATTATTGTCTGTTAACTACCGAGCAACATGGTTGCTAGGAGTATTGATTTCGCACATCATGGTTCACTTGTCGGCATTCCGGTTACAGAACACGGAGACCGAGGAATGAACGATGATGGCGAGAAGTATCACTGTATCAAGAGTTCATAGGAGGTTGTGCAATTCCTATGATACTCCTGACATAAAGAGGGCAATACTTCAGGATAGAACAGAATCAAAAGCTGGTTAGGCATTTGATCTGCGGAATACAACTACTTTGACCCAATCCCAAAGATGGACGAGGTACTGGAGTTTGTTTCTCCTAGTCATTCTGGAATAGAATGGCTTGACGGACCACAAGAATAATAGGCATTGATAACACAAATGCACAATTACTCCTGACTATCAATTGATAGACGAGGGCCAGAAAATAACTAAAGAGGGACAACCCAAAGGAACATATGTTTTTCTAAGTTGTGGATCCATGGATTAGTATGTCGAACAAATTCAACATATTTCTTCCGGATAACCCATGCAGAGGAGGAAGGACTGGCAGAGTCACAATATGAATGGAGTACTCCTCAAGAGCGCCCTGGTTGTGATCTTTTGGTTCAAACAAACTCCTGCCAAGAATGGTTCATGGTATTTGGAAGAACGATATACCATGGACCTCGAAGACTATCACAAAGGTTACTAATATCCTAAAGGAACGAGCAAACACTATCAACAGGAGGTAAGTGGAGTGAATCTTGGGTTCAAGATCCCAGAAATAGAATGCCTACTAACTAAATGGCATCACGGGATGCTTTCGAGAATAATGGCCAGAATCCGCACACTGGGAATGCAAAGCATTGCTAGATTACTAAGTAGTCCTCTAAGACACCTAAGGTCATAATAATAACTCCAACATATATGTCAAGGCAGCAGAGTACCTCAACTCAACGATTAGTGTGGTTAATCTGGCCCAAAGGAACATCGAGAACGGAGAGAAGGGATTTGCAAATGCATCAGATTATTTAGAAGCCTGGGACGACTCGGACAGCATAACGGCTGTAAATGCTCAAAGGATTTGAGACATCCTGTAAAAATGGTGGCATAACCACTTAGAAGCACAATATCAAGGTTCCAAGTCCAACTAACAACACACTGTAGTGGTAGAAACTGAACTGAGGCTTGGGACCAACAATCCTACGAGTCTACGGATTAGTAACACGTGATCCTGATAGCAAGATGAGAACCCTAGTTCTTAATCCCCGTAGAAGAGAAGAGGGTGACTCAGATCAGAAGGGCATAAGGTAAAGGAGTAAAAAGAGCCTTACGTTCCCTCCCACAATCAATTCCCTTATATAACTAAAGCATTTCTAGACACAACTTCGACCAGTTTGGCTTGGTAATCCTACAGGCAGTCAGGCTCTGATACCAACGCAATCGGGACCCTGATTCCAAGCCACACCGATCTAGCCTGTAACACCTCATATCACTTTGCGGCCTCACGCACGGTATTCCCACGAGTGCCGCCTTACCATGGCCCGGGACCGTTTGCGCCTTTTGGCTCACGTATATGACGGTGTCGCTAGCATCCATATGACAGAGAACCCGGGCCGACATGGCTAGTCGTGAACCCAAAGCAGCACTAACGTATGGGGACGGGCATACATGAATCAATATCGAACGTGTCGGTCAGCAGCGTGCGAATCCGGGCCGTAGCACTGGGCTAACAGGACTCCGGGAACCCGGGCTGTAGCAGGCTAGGCAGGACTCCGGATGTCACCGCGTGACATTTCCCCGAAGGGACAGACACAGGAACGAAGTGAATCACATGTCGGCCAATCAAGTGTTCCGGAGCAGTAGTGCTGGGCTAGCAGGACTCCGGTGAACCGGGCTGTAGCGGACTACTATGGCTCATGGAAGCACAAGACTACATTTCCCCATAAGAGAGGCTACCAAGGATAAACAACTAGGTTGTCGGATCCCACACATACCAAGCATTTCAATCATACACACAATATGCTCGATATGTGCAAATACAACATGGCATCACAACAAGACTCTACGACTCAGAGTATTTATTCATTAGGCCCCGAAGAGCCAGATATTACAAATATGGGTCTCATGACCCAACATTCAGAGCATACAAGTCAAAGCACATGCGGAAGCTTAACATGTCTGAGTACAGACATCTACAAATGAAAAAGGCTGAGAAGCCTGACTATTTACTAGATCCTGCCGAGGGCACAAGATCGTAGCTGAGGTATCAAGCTAAACGTCGAAGTCCACACGGAACTACTAGCGAGACTGGCGTCTCTCTGCAAAACATAAAATAGGCAAACGTGAGTACAAATGTACCCAACAAGACTTACATCAGAACTAGCTACATATGCATCGGTATCAACAAAGGGGGGTGGTGGAGTTTAACTGCAGCAAGCCAGCTTTGACCCGGTGGCTATCCTAACTACGACGGCAAGTAACTCTTTTGAGGTGGCGCACACGAGTCCACATATTCACCATATCAATACTCCACTATGGATCCGCTCCCGTCTCCCTACGAGAACGCCATCCATAGCACTCACGCTTATCTTGCGCATTTTAGAGTATCCACTTTCACTTGTCTATGAACTGTTATAGGCAACCCAGAAGTCCTTTACCGCGGACACGGCTATTCGAATAGATCATATTAACCCTGCAGGGGTGTACTTCGACACACACGCTCTCACCACTTACCGTCGTTTACACGACATGTACTCGGCAACCTTCAAGCGGACAAGGGTGTCGGCCACAGCCTACCTAAACACTCAAGTCTCTAGTCTAGGTTTATCGCCTATTCAGGTTCCATCCGCAGGGAGTCCGGCCGAGGTTTCCACATACGGCCCCGAACGATGTGTGCAGGGTTCCCGAGACACCAAACGGGCGCCCGGTACACCGTGCCACGTGCCTACCGCATCACAGCCCACCCCTCGGTCAGCGCTGTCCACGGCCTCCAGCATACTACAAACACCAGAAACTACTTGCAACTCCTGGACAGAGGACAAGGGTGATTAAGAAGCCGAGAGGGCCATTGGTTTCGGGCCCAATGCGTGGTAGTAACTGTATCATGGATCACAAACACAGAACTCAGTTCCTGAGGATGGCTTCAATGAGACAACCCACCATGTACTCCTACATGGCCTCTCACCGCTACCTTTACCAAATCGTGTTCACACACTTAGCTCACACACAGTAGGACATGTTCATCACCATTCCAATTCATCCCCGACGAATCAGACCCGACTCAACTCTAAGCAGTAGCAGGCATGACAAACAAGCATGAATGAGTAGGCACATCAGGGCTCAAACAACTCCTACTCATGCTAGTGGGTTTCATCTATTTACTGTGGCAATGACAGGTCATGCAGAGGAAAAGGGGTTCAACTACCGCAGCATGTAACAGTTGAATCGATTGTCCTAATGCAGTAGAAGAGAGCAGGAGCGAGAGAATGGGATTGTATCGGATTGAACAAGGGGGTTTTGCTTGCCTGGCACTTCTGAAGATATTATAGTTCTTCATCAGTGTCATCGATCACATCATCGGAGCATCGGCTACTGAGAGGGGACGGTTACCGGCAAACAGAGAAGGACACAATCAATGCAATGCGACAGTATGATGCATGGTCATGACATGTCAAGAATGTTATGATTTACACTAATGCATCTAGCAACAGTTTAAATGAGGTCCATATGAACTAAGGGTTCATATGCAAACTCCATATTTAGCATTTATAATGTCATTATCATGCTTTCACCTATACAGCAGGTATAACTTAGTTTGACATGCATGAAAATGATACAGATGGATAGATTGCATTTTTTTGATAATTTTTCATATATAAATTATTTCATTCTGAGCTACAGTTGATTTTATATGATTTTTAGAAGTTTATACTATTTTCTGGAATTTCCCGAATAAACTTAAATCCAGATAATGCTTTACTGCGTCAGTCTGACGTCATCACTGCGTCAGCGAGTCAACGGGCTGGCCAGGGTCAAACCTGACCCGTGGGACCTGCCTGTCAGTGACTAACCTAACTAATCCAGATTAATTAGCGCTAAACTAATACTAATCTAGTTTAGTTAAGAACATGGGCCCACACGTCAGTGACTCAGGGGGAGTCAAACTGGGTCAAACTTGGTCAAACCCACCGGCGACTCGACGCCAGCGAGGCCCGAGACGGAGGCGAGGCTCGGAAAGCGCCCACAGGGCACGGACGAGGCCGTTCTTGGGCTCATTGGAGAGCTCTTGCAGGCGCGCGTCGAATGGTGGTAGTGGCTGGGCCTGTGGTGACCGGAGTCGACGGCGACGAGCTCTTTCGCGGCCGCCGGAGTTCGGGTGGGTGCGGGGTTAGTGCTGCGGCTTGCAAACAAACGGGCTATCGCGCTAGAGTTGCTCTACGGAACGTCGCGAGTGCAACGGACGCACGCGCGGGGCCATTTGGTCGCCGGAGCCACGGCGGCGACGAGCTCATGCGGCGGCGAGCTTCGGGCACGGTGGCTAGTCCAGCTAGAGCTCGAAATCGAGCACGGGAGTAGGGGGAAACGGTTCAGGGGCTCACAGTGATCTCAAGGGAGGACTCAGCGGGCTCGGGGAGGCGGAGACGGCGGCGAATCGCCGGTGAGGTTGCCGGCGGCCGAAGGTTGGGGATGAGCTCGAGGAAGAGGCTGCAGGGCTCCCGCGGTCGAGTGGGTTGGTGTAGACGACGCAGAAGGCGATGGCGGTTCCTCTGGACCCATCAGGGAGGCACGGGATGGACAGTGGCCGCGGTAATTTGCGTCGGCGACGACGAGCTCCGCTCGGGTGTGCTCGGGAGAGGGAGCAGAGGGCGAGGGAGAGAGCAGAGAGTGAGGGAGAGGAGCGAGGGGGGTCGAGGGGAGGTGCGTGGCGTTCACAGCCGCGTCGGGAAGCGGCGGAAAGCAGGAGGTGGCGCGGGCGCGTGCCGGCGTGCGGCGAACACACGCCTCGCGTCCTTCTGGCGCGAGGTGGGAGGTGACTGGCATCGGCCAGCTGGGCTGGGCCGGCTCCTGGGCCGCACAGGTGAGGCCAGGTAAATTTTCCCTCCTCTCTAACTTTTATTTCTCTTTTCTAAATTTTCTGCTATTTGTTTTGACTTGATTTAAAACATCAAATCATTTTCTAAACTTTCTGTAAATTGTTATGTGAGCTCAGAAACTAGTCCAAGGTCACTGGCAACTCACAAAAATATATGAACTTTATTTCTTATGAAACAGAAATAAATCCAACCCAAATATGTCATTGATTTAATTCAAAAAGGCCCAAAATAAATATTTCTGTGATTCCAAAAATATTGGTTTGAATTTTATTCTTGCCAATATTTTTCAAGGTTTAACAGGAACATTTCCTTGGGCTTCTTTGAAAAGATTTTAATGTTGATCATTTTTAAAAGGTTTCTGTGGCTTTGAAAATTCCTCAATTCAAATTTCATTTGAATTTAAACATGATGCATGGATGCAAGAGAAATCAAGCAAGAGCTGATCTGGGGCTGTGGAAACACTGTGGGGACCACTCAAACTTTTTATCCTTCTTGAGAAGTTCCGTGAGGGGTTTGGCTACTTTGGAGAAGTTTTCAACAAAGCGGCGACAATAACTGGCTAGACCAAGGAAACTCCTAACTTGTTTAACTGTTTCAGGTGGAGTCCAATCAAGAATGGCCTGAACTCTCTCGGGATTGACAGCAATGCCCTTACAAGAGATCACGTGGCCTAGGTAGGTCACTTTTGGCAACCAAAATTCGCACTTGGAGAACTTGGCATAAAGGCGGTGCTCTCTGAGTTTTTCTAACACAAGTCTAAGATGTTCGGCATGCTCTTCCTCGTTCTTCGAGTAGATAAGGATATCATCGAGGTAAACCACGACGAACTTGTCTAAGTACTCCATGAAGATCGAGTTCATCAAGTGGGAGAAGGTAGCTGGAGCATTGGTTAGACCGAAAGACATGACGGTGTACTCGTATTGGCCATAACGAGTGACAAAAGCCGTCTTAGGAATGTCCCCATTTCTAATCTTGATTTGATGGTAGCCTAACCTCAAATCCATCTTGGAAAAGACTGAGGATCCAGCGAGTTGATCATACAGGTCGTTGATCCTGGGGAGCGGATACTTGTTCTTTATCGTGACCAAATTAACGGGACGATAATCTACAACCATCCGGTCCGTACCATCCTTCTTCTTGACGAAGAGTACGGGGCAAGCCCAGGGAGAAGAACTAGGACGGATGAAACCCTTTTGCAAGGACTCATCAAGTTGTTTCTTAAGCTCGGCTAGCTCTAAGGGTGCCATCTTGTAAGGTCTCCTAGAGATTGGGGCGGTTCCTGGGATAAGATCTATGACAAACTCTACATCTCTGTCAGGTGGAATACCTGGCAGTTCCTCTGGAAAGACATCCAGAAAGTCGCGGACTACCGGGATATCTTCAAGGTCTGGAAGAGGACTGACATTAAGAAAATAGAGTTGACGCTTTGCAACTCTGGTGGAGACAGTGACTAACTTGCCAGATGGGTGTGTGAGTTGAATAGACCTGGTGTAACAATCAATCTTGGCATGATGAGCTGTCATCTAGTCCATACCCAAGATGATGTTAATATCTGTAGACTTGAGGGCTATAAGTGAGGCAAGAATACAAGTCTGTCAACAAGGATTTCATTACCATGGCTTATTCTGGTAGTTTGCCATCTAGACCCTGGAGTTTGGACTTCAAGTGGAGTTGGCATATCACAAAATGACATGTCGTGCAAACGAGCATAGCCTTCAGAGATGAAGGAGTGAGATGCTCCAATATCGAATAGAACCGAAGCTGGATGGCAATTGACAAGGAGTGTACCAAGAACGACATCCGGATCATCATGAGCGTCTTTAGCTGAGACGTGATGCACACGTCCACGCTCAGTGGGAGCTGACTTGACACTGATCATCTTGCGTGATGGCTTACCACTGCCAACAGACTTCTCAGACAGGGGTGGGGCATAGTTGGTTCGAGAGCAGTCACGTGCATAGTGTCCTGGCTTCCCGCATGTGAAGCAAGTCCCTGAAGTTGGATGTGGACCCGCATCGACAAGCGGTCTACCGATAGGCCTGGGTGGAGCATACTGCTGAACTGGGTGAGGCGGCACATAAGATGGCCTTGGTGCATATCCAGGTGGAAGAGCGGAGTTTGGAACCCAAATCCGGCGCTTATGAGAACTAGAACCAGAGGAAGAAACCAAATCACGGGTGTGCTTACGAGACTCCTCGTAGGTGAGCTGAGCTGTCTCCGCATTAATGGCCTTGTTCACAAGAGCCTGGAATGTATTGCAATGGTGCAAGTGGAGATCACGACGCAACTTGGGGTTGAGACCCTTCCGGAACCTAGCCTGCTTCTTAGCGTCCGTGGACACTTCTTCTGTAGCATAGCGGGCGAGGTTCTCAAACTCTCTACTGTAAGCATGAACAGCCATCTTACCCTGGGTGAAACTACAGAACTCTTCTCTCTTGCGGTCAATGAGAGCCTGAGGAATGTGATGCTCGCGAAAAGCCTCAGTGAAATCTCTCCAGGTCGGTATCTGGCCAGCTGGAAGCATAGCCTCATAGTTCTGCCACCAAAGACTAGCAGGACCTTCCAGGTGATATGCAGCATAAGTGACCTTGTCACCTTCAGCTACGTTCGCAGAATGCAGCTTGTGTGTGATACTACGGAGCCAGTCATCTGCATCGAGTGGCTCAATGGAATGATGGAAGGTAGGTGGTTTCAAACCAATGAAATCATAGATGGTCGCTGACTCTTTGCACTGGGTGCGGTGTTCTCCTCGATACGTGCTAACAAGCGGTTAGACTCATGCTTGTTCCTCTCCATCTCTAACATAAACTCTGCCAACGAAGGCTGGTCGGGAGGATCCTCGTCATCCCTACCACCTCCGTGGTTCAGGCAACGAGCAACAAAACTTCGGTTAACTGATGACATCCTGAGAAGCGGAACCAAGGACGAGGTCAACAACAACTATAGGATGCAACATGTAGCATAAGAAAACTTAGTATCTCTCAAACTCCTAGGACAAATTCGGCAGCATAACGGCAGTAAAATGCTCAAAATGGGACATTCTGCAAAAGGCGGGGTAGCACCATACTCAACATCGTCACTCAAGGTTCTGAGATATTACTAAACAGGCTACACTGGAGGTACTCAAACTGGGATATGACTCTGATCAACCAATCCTAAGAGACTACGGAGTAGTAACACGTGATCCTGATAGACGGAAGAGAAAGCCTAGTTCCTTAACCCCGTAGGAATGATAGGATGACTCAGATCAGAAGGCATGAGGTAAAAGGAGTAAAAGAGCCTTACGTTCCCTTCCACAATCAATTCCCTTACATAACTAAGGAATTTCCAGACTCAACTTCGACCAGGTTGGCTTGGAAATCCTACAGGGCAGTTAGGCTCTGATACCAAAGCTGTCAGGACCCCGATTCTAAGTCACACCGATCTATCCTGTAAGACCTCATATCACTTTGCGGCCTCACGCACGGTACTCCCACGGGTGTCGCATTACCATGGCCCGGGACCGTTTGCGCCTTTTGGCTCATGTATATGACAATGTCGCTAGCATCCATATGACAGAGAACCCGGGCCGACATGGCTAGTCGTGAACCCAAAGCGGCACTAACGTATGGGGACAGGCATACATGAATCAACATCGAACGTGTCGGTCAGCAGCGTGTGAATCCGGGCTGTAGCACTGGGCTAACAGGACTCCGGGAACCCGGGCTGTAGCAGGCTAGGCAGGACTCCGGATGTCACCGCGTGACATTTCCCCGAAGGGACAGACACAGGAACGATGTGAAACACATGCCGGCCAGTCAAGTGTCCAGAGCAGTAGTGCTGGGCTAGCAGGACTCCGGTGAACCGGGCTGTAGCGGACTACTATGGCTCAAGGAGGCACTAGACTACATTTCCCCATAAGAGAGGCTGCCAAGGATAAACAACTAGATTGTCGGATCCCACACATAGCAATACACGTTACACGTACGCATAACATGCAAGTATGTGCTGTACAACATGGCATCACAACATAACGCGAACTCATATAGATAAAAGGCCCAGAAGAGCCACATAGCATTAAGTACAAACAGGGGTCACATGACCCATCATTCAGAGCATACAAGCAACGGAAGCATTACATGTCTGAGTACAGACAACTACAAAAGAAAAAGGCTGAGAAGCCTGACTAACTACAAGACCCTCCCAAGGGTACAAGATCGTAGCTGTGGTACAAGCTACTCGTCGAAGTCCAAGCGGAACTACTAGTAAGACCGAAGTCTCCGCTGCAAAAACATAAACAAAGCAACATGAGTACAAAGGTACTCAGCAAGACTTACATCAGATCCTATCTTACATGCATTTGTATCAAGAAGGTAGTGTGGGGTTTAGTTGCAGCAAGCCAGCTTTGACTCAGTGGCTATCCTGTTCTACGACTACGAGAAACTTCTTTGAGGTAAGAAGGCGCACACGAGTCCACTAATCACCACCTCAATACACCACTATGGATTCATTCCCGTCTCACTACGAGAAGCCATCCATAGCACTCACACTTATCTTGAGCATTTTAGAGTATCCACTTCAAGTTGTCTATGTACCATGTAAGCATCCAAGAAGTCCATAACCGAGGACACGGCTATTCGAATAGATCATGATAACCCTGCAGGGGTGTACTGCGTCACACACGCTCTCGCCACTTACCGCCATGTACATGTCATGTACCTCGGCAACCTTCAAGCGGAAGCCTGGCGAGGGTGTCGGCCACGACCTGACTAACCACACAAGACTCTAGTCCTGGTTTATCGCCTATTCGGGTTCCATCCGCAAGGAGATCCGGCCGGGGTGTCGCTCACGGCCCCAAACGATGTGTGCAGGGTTCCCGAGCCCACCATCCGGGTGCCACTCGGTACACCGGGCCACGTGTGCCTAGTCTGTCCCAAGCCCACCCTGGCGGGTGTCACTCGGTAGAAAAATAGCACTACCTACAAACACCAGAAACTATTTGCAACTCCTGGACAGAGATCAAGGCGGTTAATAAGTCGAGAGAGCTTGGAGCGCCCGGAGCCCAATGTGTGGTAGTAGCTAGTCATTGGACAACTTACACAGAACTCGGTTCTTAAGGACGGTCCCAATGAGACAACCCACCATGTACTCCTACATGTCCTCTCACCGCTACCTTTACCAAATCGTGTTCACACGCTTAACTCTCGGCACCAGAACATATCGTAACACTCCAATTCATTCCCAATGAACCAGACCTGACACAACGCTAAGCAATAGTAGGCAAGGCATGGTAGGAACACAACATGGCTCAATCAACTCCTACACATGCTAGTGGGTTTCAACTATTTACTGTGGCAATGACAGGTCATGCAGAGGAATGGGTTCAACTACCGCAGCATAAAGTAGCAGTGGAATCGTTGTTGTCCTAAGCAGTAAAAGAGAGCAGGAGCGAGAGAGTAGGATTGTATCGGAATGAACAAAGGGGGTTTACTTGCCTGGTAGATCAGCAGGGTGGCACTGCTCCTCAGACAGGTACTCTGGAACACTCTCCAGAACAGGACCTATCGAGGGGGAACGGTGTCGACAGTCAAGACACAATCATATGCAACAATATGATGCATGAATATGTGATGTATTTTGAGCCAATGCATTTAGCATTCAACTTGGAAGAGATCCATTTGAACCAAAGGTTCAAATGCAACTCTAATCTAAGTCCTTATATATGTCATTTATATGTTTTCACTTATACGGTAGGTATAAGTTGGTTTGTCATGCATGAAACTAGTACAGATGGATAGATTGCATTTTTCTGATAATTTTTCATATATAAATTATTTAAATCTGAGCTACGGTTGAATTTCTACGAATTTTAGAAGTTTTACTAATTTTCTGGAATTTCCTGATTTAATTTAAATCCAGAAAAAAGGGTTTATTGCATCAGCACTGCGTCATGCTCGCGTCAGCAAGTCAACGGTGCTTACCTGGTCAACCTGACGTGTGGGGGCCACACGTCAGTGTCACACGTTTTAAACAGAGGGTTTAATTTATTCTAATTATAGGATTAGGCGCAGGGGCCCACTATCAGTGACCCTGGAGAGGTCAACCGGGGTCAAACCCGGGTCAACTTGCCGGAGTTGACCAGCGGCTCGTCGCCGGCGGAGCCAGAGACAACGGAGGGCGTCGGGTTCGTTCTCCCGGTGCCCAAACGAGCGGCGGAGGGCACCTGCGGGGAGCTGGAGCTCTCCCGCATCCAGTGCAGCAAGCGGCAGTAGCTAGGGTGGCCGGGGTTGAGCGCGGCGTCAACCTCGGCGGCGGCCGGAGTTCGGGCGCACTCGGGAACGGGGCTGCGGTGGCCGTGGAGTGGCGTGCTTAGCTCCTACGGCACCTACGCAGTGCGGTGAGCACGTGGGTGTGCTCGGTTTGGAGCTACGACGACTGTGGCCACGGCGGCGAGAAGCTCGGGCGGCGGCGCGGTTCGGTCTCCGGCGGAGTGACGGCTACAGCAAGCAAACAGAGCGCAAAGAAGGGGGGTTCGGGTCAGTGGCTCACAGCGAGTCAGACGAGCAGGTCGGCAAGCTCGGGAACGCGGAGACGGCAGCGAATCGACGGTGGCGGACGGCGGAGCCCGAGGAGGAAGGCGATGGCGATGGCGGCGTTCCAGGGCGTTCCGGCTTGCGTGGCTCAGCGGAGGGGTTCAGCGTGAGGAGGCGGAGCTCTGGGACACGACGGAGGTGCGAGGGGATGGCGGGGAGCGCGGGGCAGCGAACGGCGGCGAGCGGCGCGTTCGGGCGTCGCGGGAGAGAGCGGGAGAGAGGAGGGGAGAGGCGCAGGAGAGAGGGAGTGAGGCCAGGGGGAGCTGGGCGCTTCTGGCGAGGCCAGGTCGAAGAGGGGAGAGGGCAGGCAGGCAGCTGCCGTGGCGTGCATGCGCGCGGCGTGCGGCGACCACGCGCCCTGTCCCTCTGGCGCGAGGAGGGGGACGACTGGCGCTGGCCAGTCAGCTGGGCCGGCCTGCTGGGCCAGGCCAGGCCGCACAGTGCCAGGCCGCAGGTAAGCTCCCTTTTTCCTATTTCTTTTTCTTTTCTAATTTCTGACATTTGTTTGGTTTAATAAAAATACTAAACCATTTTATTTTCTTATGCCAATTTTTGTAGGGGCTAGTGGTATTATTCCAGAACTCCTCAACAAATGGCATAATTTTTGGACAATATTTTATATATAAAACAATATATATCCAAAGCAATTAATTACTGCATTAATTCCAAATGCCCAAAGTAAATATTTATGAGCTCCTAAAAATATTGGTTTGACTTTTATCTCTGTCCAATATTTTCAGAGAGCAACATGAACATTTTCTTGGACCCTTTTGGAGCAATTTTTATCTGGGTCATTTCCAGAAATGATTCTGAGGGTTTCACAGATCCCCACTTCAAATTTAAATGGAATTTAAACATGATGCACACATGACTAGCTAGTCTAGGTCATACCAGAGCTAGGGATGTGACAGGGCGCACCCCAGTGTTCGAACCTTAAGGGTTTGCCGGAACCCCACATCCGACAAGAATGTCCAGCAAACCTTTGATCATCTCACCGACATCTCAAATGAGCTTCAAGCACTTGGTGCCACTGACATCACTGACCATGAGGTGGTGAAGAAATTGCTGAGATCGCTTGATTCCTCATTTGATACTCTAGCACTGATGATACAAGAACGTGGAGATTACAAGTCACTTGATCCCGCTGATATCCTTGAGAGGCTAAGCACTCATGAGTTCCAGCTTGCTAAGAAGAGAGATCTCTATGGTTCGAGCTATGGCAGATCACATGCCCTAAAGGCCAAGGCAGTCTCTGAATCCGAAGGTGAAGATTCTGGTAGCAGCCTTGGTGATCCTGAAGAACTGAGCCAGGAGCTAGCATTGCTTGTGAAGAAATTTCAGAAGTTCTGAAGACGTGGTCGTTTTGGAAAATCCTCAAGGAGTGATGATTCCTCATCCAGTGACTACAAGAAGAGGCTATGCCACAAATGCAAGAAACCAGGTCACTACATTCAAGATTGTCCTCAGTGGGCAAAGGAATCAAAGAAGAAGAAATACAAGGATTACAGTTCTGATGACTCAAAGAAGAAGAAGAAATCTTCAAAGTCTTCATCATCAAAATCCTCGAAGTCTTCATCTCACAAGAAGAGCAGCTCTAAGAAGGCTCGGGAATTCATTGGCAAGGAAATGGACTCTGAAGCTGAATCTGAGGAACATGAGGAAGAGGAGGCATCTGAGGAGTCAGAATCTGGTGTGGTGAGCCTAGCCCTCGCTACTGCGTTCGTCAGCAAGTCCATCTTCAACACTAAAGAAAATGGCTTCTACAACAAGGCTGATGACGATGATGATGACTACGCTCCCACCTATTGCTTCATGGAAAAGGGTACCAAGGTATTCAAATATCCCTCCTCAAAATCAAGTGAGGATGAATCTGATGAAAACCTCAAGCCTAGCTACTCTAAACTTGCTAAGATTGCTATGAAACAACAAAAGGCTTTTGAAAAGGTTCAAAACATGCTAGACAAAAGTGATGATATGTTGGGTGAAGAAATGGATCGCACTAAGACCTTGACTGAAAGTCTTCAGAGACTTCAGTCTAAGTTTGACAACCTTCAAAGTCATCATAACACTCTCTTATCTGATCATGAGAAGCTTTCTTATGAATTTCTTCAAAGAAAGCAAGATCTTGAAAAGCTAAGGGTGAGTTATGAAGATCTTCATAAGGAGCGTGATTCATTACTTGCTCAACAAATCAGCGCTGCTCAGGAAGAATTTGTTCCTCCATGTTTGAAGTGCATTGAATGTGAATCTGCTAATTCTTCACCTGAATGTTCAAATGCTTCTAATGTTACAAGTTCTTCACCTATCTCTGCGATCACTAATTCCTCATCTTAGGACATTGCTAGTATCACTGATGATGTAGGGCTGAAGGAATTGTATGTGACAGGCATGTACAAAAGCCTCAAAGGGCATCAGGCTCTTTGTGATGTGCTTAAAAAGCAGATCCTCAACAGGAATCCTAGGAAAGAGGGTATTGCCTTTGAGAGGAAACTCAATGCTGATGGGACTTACTGGAAGCCTGAGGAGTATCCCAAAACCTCATGGGTTGCTGCAAAGGGACCTCCAGTAGATCCATCTACTCTATCTGGCTTTACATGTGAATCTCCTCATTCTTCTGATGAGTCATTTGACTCCAACTATAAACTGTTCAAAAATCATAATGGTGAAGTATTTGCTAGATATGTTGGCACTAACTACAGGAACGGTTCCCCTATGAAGAAAATCTGGGTTCCCAAAAGGTGCCTTGAAAATCTTCAGGTTAATGTCATCATGACACCACCTGTGAAGAATAGGAACCCCAGATCAAATTCTTCATATGGATCCAAGTCCTCATACGGACCAAATTCCTCACATGGATCAAATTCCTCAAAAGGATCAAAGTCCTCATATGAACATCATCGTGCTAACACTTCTGTTTCGCAGGGAAGATTTAAGGGCTATGAATATGAGCATTATTCTTCTAACGATTATGTTCATAAGTCCTCGAAGAATTTCTGTGCTTATTCATATGCTTACCCTAACTCCTCTTATGTGAAACGAAGTGGACTGGTTTCAATGCCACAGTTCTCTTATGGAGCTCGCAGAATGGTGAACTCTTGGCCACCTCTTCAGATGTGGGTGGTGAAGAAAAAGAACTAATCTCTTGTGCAGGGTCAGGTCTCTAGATGTACCCAAACGTCTGAAGAATTTGCTGGAGACCTGAACATGCCTGAAAGGACGTGGGCTAATCATGAAGAAATGAATCCTCATTTCTCACGTCCTCATACTACTTTATCTGTTTTATTGCTTGATGAAATTGATGTCATATTCTTCACTGATGAAGTATATGAGTTCGTAAGTTGCACTAATTCATCTGCAGGATGATCTACCCAAAGCCACTGAGTGGGTCCTCGATAGTGGATGTACTAATCACATGACTGGTGAGAAGAATCTATTGATGGATGTTCCCTTATCTCCATCGCATCTGAAGCATATCATCTTCGTTGATAAAGGAAAAAGCAAGGTATTGGGTCTAGGTAAGGTTGCGATCTCAAAGGATCAACACATGGACAAAGTCATGCTTGTCGAGTCCTTGGGATACAACCTCATGTCAGTCTCAATGCTTTGTGATCTTGATATGGTTGTTATCTTTGGCAAGTATCGTTGTGTTGTGATCATGGAAACTGACAATTCCAAAGTCTTCGAAGGCTTTAGGAGAGGAGATCTTTATATTGTTGATTTCTCTACAGGACCACAACCAGCTATATGTCTACTTGCAAAAGCTTCAGAAGGCTGGCTATGGCATCGACGACTAGGTCATGCTGGGATGAGGAATCTGCACACGCTCGCAAAGAAGAAGCATGTCATTGGCATTGAGAATGTCAAATTCCTCAAGGGTCACTTGTGCGGAGCCTGTGAAGCTGGAAAAATGAATGACCAAGGCCAGGCATCCAGCGAAGACTATCATGACTACCACTCGACCATTTGAATTGCTTCACATGGATCTCTTTGGTCCTAACCGTTACTCTGCATTCACTAATGAAGCATCTCTATATGGCTTTGTTATTGTTGATGATTACTCTCGTTACACATGGGTCCATATTTTCACTTACAAACATGAAGTGCAGGAAGTCTTCAAACGATTTTCCTCGAGTTCTTCAACCAACTTTGGTGTGAAGATCAAGCACATCAGAAGAGACAAAGGAACTGAGTTCAAGAATACTAGTCTTGATGACTATCTTGATGAACTTGGTATTACTCATGAGTTATCTGCTCCATATACTCCTCAGCAGAATGGCGTCGTGGAGCACAAGAACAGGACTCTTGTTGAGATGGCTCGCAATATGCTTGATGAATACAAGACGCCTCATCGTTTCTGGACTGAGGCAATTGCAATGCGTCCCACATCATCAATAGGGTATATCTTCACAAATTCTTCAAGAAGACTGCATATGAACTCCTCACTGACATGAAACCCAATGTGAGTTATTTCAAAGTATTTGGTGCTAAATGTTGGATTAGAGATCCTCATCACAGTTCTAAATTTGCACCGAAAGCACATGAAGGTTTTATGCTTGGTTACGGAAAGGACTCACACACCTACAGAGTCTTCAACACCGTTCACCACAAGGTTGTTGAAACTGTAGATGTGCGGTTCGATCAAACTAATGGCTCGCAAAGAGAGCACCTACCTCCTGTGCTAGATGAAAAATCACCTGAGGAATCCATCAAGTTCAAGGCTACTGAGGATGTCATTCCTACCGACGAGTGTGCTGAAGAAGTTATTCCAGAGTGTGAAGAACGTCATGCTGATGCACCTGAGGAAAATGGTGCTGAAGAAAATGTTGATCAAATTCCTCAACGACAACCTGCTCATCCTCACGTCGCAAATGAAGTGCAAATTGAGAAAATCATCAGCGACATCAACATTCCAGGTCCTATCAGATGCTCAAGAGCTTCACATTTGTCTAACTTTTGTGGGCACTTTGTTTTCGTCTCTATCACAGAGCCCACTAAGGTAGATGAAGCATTTCTGGAGCATGAATGGATTCAAGCCATGCAAGAGGAATTACATCAATTCGAGCTCAACAACGTCTGGGAACTGGTCATACGTCCAGATCCTCGCAAGCACAATATCATTGGCACAAAGTGGATCTATCTCAAATAGCAAGATGAAAATGGCCTTGTGGTGAGGAATAAGGCACGGCTTGTAGCTCAAGGCTACACACAGGTTGAAGGAATTGATTTCGATGAAACTCTTGCACCTGTTGCTAGACTTGAGGTTATTCGCATATTACTTGCTTATGCTAACCATCATAATATAATCTTATATCAAATGGATGTGAAAAGTGCATTCCTCAATGGTAAGCTTGAGGAAGAAGTATATGTTGCTCAACCCCCAGGTTTTGAAGATCCAAAGCATCCTGACAAAGTCTTCAGACTCAATAAGGCCCTCTATGGCCTCGAGCAGGCCCCTCGGGCGTGGTATGATACTTTGAAGGAATTCCTCATGAAGAAAGGCTTCAAACCCGGTTCACTTGACCCAACTCTTTTCACTAAATCTTATGATGGTGAATTGTTTGTATGCCAAATATATGTTGATGATATCATCTTTGGTTGTACTGACCAACGTTACAGTGATGAATTTTCCTATATGATGAGGGAGGAATATGAAATGTCTTTGATGGGAGAATTGAAATTCTTCTTAGGTCTTCAAATTCGTCAATAGCGCAATGGCATATTCATATCTCAGGACAAATATCTCAAGGATGTACTGAGGAAATTCGGCATGCAAGATTGCAAAGGCGACAAAATCCCTATGCCCACAAATGGCCATCTATGCACTGATGAAAATGGTATTGACTTCGATCAAAAGGTATACCACTCCATGATTGGTTCTTTATTGTATTTATGTGCATCTAGGCCAGATATTATGCTTAGTGTTTGCATGTGTGCCCGATTTTAAGCTACACCGAAGGAATCACACCATAAGGCTGTGAAGCATATTCTTCGATATCTAGCTCACACACCAACACTTGGATTATGGTATCCCAAGGGCTCGGCTTTTGATCTCATTGGATATTCAGACTCTGACTATGCTGGTGATCGTGTGGACTGCAAGTGAACATCAGGCACATGCCATTTCCTCGGACGAACCTTAGTCTGTTGGTCCTCGAAGAAACAGAACTGCGTATCACTATCTACTGCTGAAGCTGAGTACATTGCTGCTGGTTCTTGCTGTGCTCAATTGCTGTGGATGAAGCAAACCCTCAAGGACTACGGCGTCAACATGAAGAATGTGTCTCTCTACTGTGACAATGAGAGTGCTATCAATATTGCTCATAACCCAGTTCAGCACTCGAAGACAAAGCACATTCAGATTCGTCATCATTTTCTTCGTGATCATGTGTTGAAGGGCGACATCTCTATTGAGCATGTGAAGACTGAAGAACAGCTAGCCAATATCTTCACAAAGCCCTTGGATGAGAAGAGATTTAGCAAGTTGCGGTGTGAGCTAAATATCCTAGAATCTTTGAATGTCCTTTGAAAAGGACACACATCCTAACACTTATGCAAAATTGATGGCTTAGATGTGCAACACACGAAGAAACATTTTCCTTCAATCAATGAACACTAACACTCTAAGTGTGAAGAAATTAACGAAGAATTTGATTCTCAGAGCCCTACGACAATTGTACGCAGTGTCTGAAATCATCATTCTTATACGGTGGGTCACGCCACCACCAAAAGTTGAAAATCTTCAATTTGAGTTTTTCCTCATTTTTGAAATTCCTTAGTTGTTCATTTTCTTCAACTTTTGATGCCTTCACTCTTTCCGCTGTTGTTCTTCATCGGCTATATATATATATATATATATATATATATATATATATATGAGTTTATGTCCTCTACAGCATTCACTTATTGCTATTTCTTCAAGTTGGTTTTTGTGCTAAGTGAATGTGATCGGACCGTTCCCCCTCTATGCTAAACTCAACCCAGTCTATTCACAAATTCTTCATGTGTGTTCTATTTGAAACTCATTCAAAATCATCACTGTGTCCTTGTCAGCTGAAGAATTTGCGAATGAAACTTTAAAACTTATCTTATCTGAATTTTCGGCTATTGCTGCTCAAACCGTTCCACATTCCACGATATATTATCCTATTCACCCACGATCACACACGATCGCCACCTCTCAGTACGTGGGTGACACATGTCACGCGAATGAGAAGGGTCAGGGCCACGTTCGTCCAATTTCCTCGAGCAAGCAGTTTTTCACTTCGGCTATAAATACCCCCCTCCCTTCCTCACTTTGTTTTTACTCCACTCAACCTCACTCCCTTGCTCGAGCTCTCAAACCCTAGCGCCGCCGCTACTTCCATCGTCGCTGGTGTGGAAGAGCTTCACTGCCTCAACCTCGTCGCCGTCGTACTCGCGCCGGCCGCGGATTTCTTCACTCCGCCGCCGCCGTAGCTGTCTTCCTCTGCCAAGTTAGGGCGTTGAAGATCCGAACTGACGAGCTTCTAATCTACACCTCACAGTTCGTCGTGTTCTTCATCAAGGGTAAATAAAAGTCACTTTTACTGCCCTGTTGATTCTTATGTTTCTACAAAATCTTCAAAAGGTGTTTTATTCTTCAAATCTTCACACACTGAACACTTCACATATCTTCTGTTCTTGATCTGTTTCCCTAAGCAACATTTTTTCTTCAAGATTCCTCAATTGTGTGGATTTTTAATCTGTACAACTTTGGAACCTAAGTCAAAGAACGCTTAGTGAAATTCCTCAAGACTCATCTGGTTAAATTCCTCAAACTTATTCTATTTGCAAAAACTTCTGAGAACGCATATGACCTCTCCAAATTCTTCGCAACTATACTCTGTTCACAGGTACACATGTCCGCTGTTGAATCTCTAGGTTCTCATCAACTTAACTCATTTGCAGCGTTCCTTGAAGAAAATTTGCATACCTCTTCAGAGAACTCAATAGTTCAAAATCCTCAGCTGAAGAAAATGGCTGACGGAAAGAAACCTCAGAAGGGAGGGAATAAACCTGAAGTCAACACTGTGTTTGAAATTCCTGATGATATTTATGCAGGGTACTGCACACCCCCTGAGGAAACAAAGAATGAGCGCAAGGTGCGCATACAGAAGATAGAGAGGAGATGGGTAAGGGAATGGAGAGAATATCATTATGTTACACCCAAGTACATGAAGAAATTCGCTGTACACCCTCCATGCCCAACACCTCCATTGGCACCAGGCCAAGAAGCTGATCCCTCTAGCATCAGAAGAGGTGAGGAATTTCCGGAGGAATGGGCTAAACGTCAATCTAATCTAGCAAAAGTGGCAAAAGAAGTTGGAAGAAATTCAATAAAGATTCTGCTGCTGCTGCTGTTGAGGCCTCTGCTAGCAAGCCAAAGAAGGCTATGCCTAAGAAGCCTACACACAAGCCCATGGCTTCTGCATCAAAATCCTCACAGCCAAGCTCATCTGCAATGCCCTCACGGCCCAGCTCCTCAGCAAAGCCCTCACGAAAAATTCCTCAAGCTGCACCTGCTCCTCCAAAGTCCTCAGCTCCTTCGTCCAAGTCCTCAACACCTACGCATCTCGCCTCGTGCCAAAGGACAACAGGCATCTCTATTGCCTCAGGAGCCTCTGCTAGTTCTTCAGCTCCTCCAAATTCCTCAACAGGCCCCACACTGCTGAAGACTAAGTCCACTGTTGAACGAGGTTCTCGACCAAGTCCTCACAAGAAGCAGGTCGCCTTCCAAGTACCGTCTGACAACGACGAAGCTGATGATGAAGAACTTGCTGAAATCATCAGAGACAGGCAGCACAGTGCCGCTAGAGCCAAAGGCAGTAATGTGCCATTGATGCTGGATCCAAAGTTGATCCTCGATTTCATCGACTTGTGGCACAAGGACCCAAACACACCTCTGCCTGAGATGAACCTCACTCCTAGTCAAAGTCATGTGTTGACTACCTTCCTTGATGAGGAAAAATGGAAATATGAATAGGGGAGGAAGGTGAAGAAAGCACAGTACAAGAAAGAGCGCTTTCTGAAGCAAAACGTCTTGAAGCTTTCACCTGAAGAACTTGTAGCTCTGCAATCAGAGATCAAAAATCTGAGTGATGAATTTGAAGCATACCATGCTGATTGGCTTGGAGCCAAGGTCAGATTTGTGAAGTTAACTGAGAAGTTCACTACCAATGTTGCAGCCCCAACGCAACAAGAAATTCCTCAGGCTGAGGCATCTGCTCAGCCTACAGAAGAGCATGCCAGCACCGCTGATGAAACTGCTAGTACGAGGGCTGATGACTGCATTCCAACCGCTGATGACTCTGCCAGGGCAACCACTAGTGTTGCGCCTGAAGAAATAGTCAGGCCAGCTGGAGCTTCAACCGCTGTGCCTGAAGAAACTGAAAATGCCAGGGCAACTGCATCAGTTGTGCCTGAAGAAACTGAACCAATTTCCTCTGCTCCTCCGGCACCTACACCAAGTCCAATTCTTCCTTCTGCATCAGAAGCGAAGAAGACCAAGGCTGCGGATCATGCAACTGTGAAGAAAAGGAAATCATCAACTTCATCAGAATCTTCAGCTCCGAAGAAGATTAATAAATTGACCAGCTCTTTTAAGAATCCGATTGATGTTGTCGGGTGGTAGGTGCGACATATGCCAATGGGTGGCTTATCATTGTGGGAGCCAGTAAAACATCGCCGGTGCCTGGAAATGGGATGAGGCAAAGACATGCACGCCGGCGGATCTTACCCAGGTTCGGGGCTCTCCATGGAGATAATACCCCTAGTCCTGCTCTGCGGGGTCTCCGCATGATCACTAGATCAATACAAGTTGCTACAAGCGCTCCTTGAGCTGTTTGGATAGAGGAAGAGGAAGGGCGAGGCTAGCTCTCCTTTTCTCTCTAGGTGGTCTGTGGAATTCTATTCGATCAAAAACCCCCTTTGCATGGGTGCCCCGGGGGGTTTATATAGGCCTACCTCCCAAGGGTACAATGGTAATCTGGCTGGGCGCGGGTCCCAGCCGTCAGTGTCTATGCTCGCCGGCTTCTCCGTCGGTCATTGGGGCCCGCCGACTGGTGGGTCCCGCCGGCTGCCGCCCTCTTGGCCGGCAGGCCGGCCCCACCACTTGGGGGCTTTGTCGGTGGCTGGTTACTGTTGCCTCGCCTCTGATGACGAGGGCTTTGTCGAGGTAAGCGTGGCTACGGTGTCACCGCCTTGCGAGCTCTCACTGTAGCCTTACCTCGTCTTGTCTCCTTAATGGGGCGCATGCTTCGAGGGAGGGAGGTAGCCAACTATTGGGAGCCGACCACATCCCTGGCCGACTAGAGGAGGCCAGGCCGCCTTCAGATGTCTCTCTGGAAAAGGGGCCCACCGCCCACGGGCCGTACTGGCACTTGTCGTGGGTGACATCGAGGCCAACATGGCTACAGTGCCGCGCCGGACGGGGGATGGCTGGCCCGTACGGCGCCCTATGGCAATGCCTGTTCTGGGATTCGGGGGTAGTGGGCTGTACTGTGGCCACACCCCATCCTATCGCCGCTATGTGGGTACATTCTTGGTGGGTGCATTCTTGGCCGGCTTCTGGGAGCCGGCTTTCTTCGTGGCCGGCTTCTGGGAGTCGGTCCTCTTGGGGCCGGCTTCCTGGAGTCGGCTATCTCGTATCTTTCTTGGAGGAGGTTTCTGAGGCTGGGTCGCCTTCTCGAAGTCGGCCCTCGGCCGGAGGAAGGCGGCCCTATGCTTTGTATGCTTGAAGGCTTGAATGGCCTGGTAATTTTTTTGAAGAGCCCGGGGGAGTCGGTTAGGCTACCCGTGGCTATTTACTCCGACAGTAGTCCCCGAAGCTAGTTGGGCTTCGAGGCTGAGAGGAGGTCGAGAAGCTCGGTCAGCTGCTTATCTTGACGAGCCCGCTGCTGGGAGCCGGCTTCGGTTGGGCACGCCGTCTTGGCGAAATTTTTAAAGTCGGAAGGCGGGAGTTTGTTGGCGCGTGTGCCGGGCTGCAGGCCAGCCGCTCGCCGCCTGCGAACCACGTGGCGTCCCTTGGCTGAAAAGAGCCTGCCAACCCACGCGCGCGACAAGACGTCGTCGCAGGCCGAGGGGCCGCCACTCCTACGCCTAGGCCCAGGCGCAGATTCTTTGCGGCCCACAACTGTCTGCACGTCTTTCGGTGGCGGTTTCCGCACGCTGTTTAGGGCGTAATAATCGCGGGTCGTGGGGGAGTGGGTGCAGTTAATCCCATGTTCCTCCCCACGCCTCGCCTCCTCGGCTTCGCCGCACGAGGCTATAAGTAGGGGGAGGAGGGGAAGCGGCAGACGCTCGCACGCTCCTCTCCTTCTACCATCTTCTTCCTCCTGCTTTCCCTCACAGCAGCGACTCGCCGCCGCGCCGTCCCACCAATCTTCACTCCGCCCCGCAGCTTTGCCGCCGCGAGGCCATGCTTTCTCCGCCGCCGCACTCTTTCTTGCCAGCCTCTTGCCACCATGCAGTACGGCGGGGACTGGGATGGCTCCAATGTCCATATGGACCACATCGAGTTCCTCCGCAAGACACGGCGGTTGCCCGGCGAGGACCAGGTGCGGGTCTGTCTCGCGCCTGCGAAGGAGATCACGCCGGAGCCGGAGGAAGGCGAGCGGGTAGTCTTCCGCTCGCATTTCCTGCGCGGTGGCGGCTTGCCGGCGAGCGCTTTCTTCTGCTCCTTCCTTGACTTCTATCAACTCCAGCCGCACCACCTCACCCCGAACACGGTGGTGCTGTTGTCCGCCTTCGTCACCTTGTGCGAAGGCTACCTTGGCGTTCTCCCCACCCTCGAGCTCTGGGGGGAGTTCTTCCAATCTAAGCTGGGCACCCGCATGCAGGGCGTGCCGGCCCAGAGCGGCGCCTTCATCGCGATGCGGAGGCCGGCGGCCGACAACCCCTTCCCCGTCATCACGTTAATCCAGTCGGTGATGCGCTGGCAGAAGTCATATTTCTACGTGAAGAACGTCGCCCCACAAGGCGACTACGTCAACTTGCCCGCTTACGTAGCTGGCCCACCGGCTGGGAGGCGGCCCCAATGGTCCTATCGGGCCGTGACGCTGACGCAGGCTGGAGCCGCGGCCGTCGCCCAACTGCGGGTGATGATCCAGTCGGAGGGCCTGACTGGGTCCGACTTGCTGGCCGCGTTCATTGCGTGCCGGGTGCTTCCGCTTCAGAGCCGCCCTCACCTGATCTGTCAGACGAGCGGCCAGCTCGATCCGAGTCGGATGTGCACCAAGGACATGCCGCACGACGAGGTAGCGCACATGGTGAATTACCTTGCGAACTGCAAGCTCTCCGCAGAGTGGCGGTTTGGCAAGGAGCCATATTCCTGTGCACATCCTCCGCCCATGGTATGTTCTCTTTTCCCTTTTCTTTTCTTCGTTTTGTCGCCGAATTCCTTCTGGCCGTCTCTGACCAGTCGGCACGCCTTGGCAGAGCCCTCTCCTTCGACCTGTAGCCGGGTCGGAGGCGGAGCGCCGATTCCTCCCCGACCGGGCGGAGCATGACCTGGAGGACCACGACTTGGGGGCAGCCGCCATGGATGACAACACCGAGGCGGGTGGCGGCGAAGCAGGCGGCTCCGGGCTTGGAGCCAGTTTCGACGACTGGCCGGATGACGACGAGGCGGAAATCGTCCCACGCCGCCAGCCGGCGTCCGGTCACGGCGCGGGTTCCTCCATCGTGCCGCCTGCTCGGGGCGGTGGGCAGAAGCGCCATGCCGCGTCGGGCTTGTTCGGGAGCCGGCCGAAGAAGCCCAAGGGCGGCACAGCAGCGACTAGGAGGGATGAGGCGGCCGCAAAGGCGGCCCGCTTCCGCAAGGTGGTAAAGCAGCCGCAGATGGTGTCGGCGTAAGTGGATATTCCTTTGTACATTCTTTCTTCTTTTCTTGGTGATTTCTAAATCCTTGCCCTTTCTCAAAAAATCAGGGCTCCGCTTTCGCTCGAGCGGGTTGCTGCCGCCTCCGTCGTTGGATCGCCGGGAGGATCCGGGAGCACCCGCCGCGTGGACCCCCGCGCCGAGCTTCAGGCGTCGACGGAGCAAAACGCGCGGGAGGCGCGGGAGGAGCGGGAGGTGGAGGAGTTGAGGCCGGCTGCCGCCAAGGCGGCACAGGAGGAGGAGGCGGCGAAGGCGCGCGCCGACGCAGCGGCCAAGGCCCAAGCGGAGGTTGCGGCTGTGGCAACAACGGAGGGGGCCTTGCTCGTCACCCCTCTGCGTGTCGCGGCGCCCGAGGTCCCGGAGCCCCCGCCAGAGGAAGCCGGCGGTGACCAGCAGGGATTGGAGAGGGAAGACGATGTCGTCATCCCGGAGAGGGAGGCGGCACCGGCCCCGCCGACTGGGGCGGCTCAAGGCGGCCGGCCTAACGTCCCACGTGCGCAATCGGCTGGGGGCAAGCCGACCGCGAGGACGGACCTGGTGGTCCGGTCGCCATCGCGCCAGCGCACGGGGAAGGCCACATCGGACCCGCAGAAAGCCACGGGCCTTAGTTCGTCGGCCCAGGACGTGGAGGCGGCCAGCGCCAGCTCGGGATGGACGCCGGGTGGAGGGACGGCTGTGGTGAACGTGGCAGCGCAGGACGTCCGGAACCGGCTTCAGTCCCAGGCTGCGGCGCTGAGGAAATACAATGACGAGTTCCTTGCGACGCGGGCGGCCATTCGGGTTAGTCTTCCTATTTTTGCTTTTTTGATCTTGGTTTCTTCCGTGGGGGCGCGTCAGCGCACCCACTGGGTGTAGTCCCTGAGTTCCGAGTCGGCTGCTGAGCAGGCGGCTTGGAACTTCTTAGCGGGCTTTGTTTTGCTATCTTGTTCTCATTCGCTCCTTTGCCTGACTTTGCAGGACTACCACAACCTCCGTGCGGCTGCCTTCAACTCCCAGGCTCGGGAGCTGACCCAGAAGAATGCAGACCTATCTGAGAGCCGGGGTAAGTGCTTCGTCTTTTATCTTACGTGGGGGCGCGTCAGCGCACCCACTGGGTGTAGTCCCCGAGATCCGGGCCGACTGCTGAGCAGTCAGGTCAGATCTTCCTTGACGACTTCTTCCTTATTTCTTCTTTCTTTTCTGCCATCCCTGTAGCGGCCAACGCCAGTCTGAGGGAGCAGCTGGGCGGGGCTCAGGCCGCCCTTCGTGTTAAGGAGGCCGAGTTTGATGCCTTGGCACAAGAGCGTGACCGCCTGGCCAAGAGGTTGGCTGACCAAGAGAAGAGCCACAAGGCGGCCCTGAAGGCGGTGCAGGACAGCGAGGCCGCCCTCCAAGCCGAGTATGAGACAGAGGCGGCCATCTGGGCCGAAGCGAAGCAGACGCTGATCAACGGCTATGGCCAGATCGAAGACTTGGTTGACGGTAGGCCGCCTTCTTCTTCGTCCTTGCTTGCCGCTTGCCGTTTGGCCCATTTTCTGACTTGGTGTTTTTCTCTTCTTTCTCTTTCTTTCTTGCGCAGAGTACTTCCCTGGCTACTCTACCGCCGCCAACCAGGTCATCGAGACCCACCGCGAGGCACGAAGGCAGGCTGGCACCGAACGCTCGCCGGTCGCTGGAGGAGCAGCTCTTGGCGATTCAGGCCCGCCTCCAGCCGGCTCATCGCATGCTCTGCCGGCTTCAGCGTGTTGGAGCGCAGGTGTTGGCCGCTCTCTGGCCTGGTGAGGTGGTTCCCCGCACCCCCAGTCAGACTGTCGACTGGCTGGAGGTGGCGGTCGGCCGCTTCGAGGCCTGGAAGGCTTCTGCGGCTCGGTCCGGCGCCTGGCGGGTGCTGGAGTTCACCAAGGCCTGGTATCCCGAGCTGAGTCTGGACCAGCTGGCCACCTGGCGGCAGGAGGCCGACACGGAGCTGGAGCCGACGCGGCCGGCTATCATCCAGCGGGCTTCAGCGATTGCCGACTACACAGACACCGGCGCCTTCGCTCCTGAGGTGGACGACAATGGCGTTGCCCAGCCGGAGGAGTGGTTCGGGCTAAACCCGGCAGACGGCGAGGACTCGGTGGAGGAGATCGACTCCAGTGACGAGGGCGAGGAGGAGGAGGAGGAGGGTGAAGACGCCGAGCCAGATGGTGGAGCGGCCGGTCAGCCTCAGCTTGACCGTGCCTCCAGCAACAAGGCACGCGCGGGTGCACCGCCTGCAGCCGGCATTGATCAAGCCGAGACCCGCCAGCCGGCCACTCCTCCAGCCGGCGGCGCCGTCTCCACCGACCAACCCGGCTCCCCTGCTGCGCCCTTAGTCTAGTCTGCTACCTCTACTTTCTTGTTTCACCATTCTTGGAACAGTATTTTGTTAAGTTTGCATAATTTCACCCACTGGGGGTGTATTCAAACTATATTGACTGCCGGCCTGTTGGGGGCCTTATGTGTAAATATAATTATGCATGTGTTTGGCTTTCCCTTGTTCTTTGCTTTTCATCCTTCGGCTGTTTCCTTTGCCGCCCTCCCTTGGTTGCCGCCTTCCCAGCCGGACAGCTGCTCTGCAATCTGTGGCTGGGGAAGTGCTTGGGAGGGCAAGTACTCTAGCTTTGTTGGATTATAGCGAAGTGATTGGGAGGCCGGCCAGCCGGCTGTTTTGATAGCCGGTAGGCGTGGTTGGAGGTCGTCTTTGCGTTATATAAGTTCGTTGGTCCTTAGCCGTTTTTCGTGTGAGCATCCTTTCTGCCTTTGGCTCTTGCCAGTCGAACAGTCGGTTCTTCGAGCTGCGACTTTCGACAAGAGAGGGCTCGGGTGCCGGCACACTACTTGTCTGACTTCAGGTAGAACTTTTAATATAACTTAAGGCGGCTAGTCCCCGGGCCGACTAGTCGAACCCGGTGCCAGACAAAAAATCAAATGTAATAATACATTCATGAGTATGACACTCGTCATTCATAGATAAAGGAGGGAAGTTCCCGAGTGTGCCTCGGGGGGCCCGTTTGTCTCATATTAAAAAAACGGTAGCATGATACATACTGCTTTCAACTGTAAAATCTTCTCAGGAGGTTTGCGTTCCATGGTCGCTCCGACTCCTTGCCGGAATCATCCCTCTTGCATGCTCTTGGTTTATGTGCGTCAATCAAGTAGTAGGAGTCGTTGCCTAGTGCCTTGCTGATGACGAAAGGGCCTTCCCAAGGGGCCGAGAGCTTGTGTTGGCCGGCTGTTCGCTGGATCAGCCGAAGCACAAGGTCGCCCTCTTGGAAGGATCTTGGCTTGACCTTCCGGTTGTGGTAACAGCGCAAACCATGCTGGTAGATGACGGACCGGCTGAGTGCTAACAGTCGGCCTTCTTCCAGCAGGTCGACGCCGTCCTCTCGCGCTTCCTTGGCCTCCGCCTCCGTGTACATGGTGACCCGAGGCGAGTCGAACTCGATGTCAGTCGGGATGACAGCCTTAGCACCATGTACAAGGAAGAATGGAGTGAAACCGATTGACTTGTTTGGGGTAGTACGCAGACTCCAGAGGACAGCCGGCAGCTCGTCGAGCCAGCAGCCGGCCGAGCGCTCCAGTGGTACGACCAGGCGGGGCTTGATGCCGGAGAGGATGTGGTCGTTTGCTCGCTCGACCTGGCCGTTTGACTATGGGTGGGCAACGGACGCTAAGTCCAGTCGGATGCCTTGTGTCGCGCAGAAACGTGCCAGTGCTCCTTTGGCAAAGTTTGTGCCATTGCCGGTGATGATGCTGTGCGGCACGCCATACAGAGTAGTGATGTCGGCAATAAATGTCACGGCAGTCGGCTCGTTAAGCTTCTTGATCGGCTTCGCTTCGATCCACTTGGTAAATTTGTCCACGGCGACAAGCAGATGTGTCAAGCCGCCGCGGGCTGTCTTGAATGGGCCCACCATGTCCAGACCCCAGACGGCAAAGGGCCAGGTGAGGGGGATGGTCTTGAGTGCGGAAGCCGGCAGGTGTTGTTTGGAACTAAAGACTTGGCATCCTTTGCAGCATTTGACTATCTCTTTGGCATCTTCCAAAGCAGTCGGCCAGAAGAAACCGTGGCGGAAGGCTTTGGCCACAAGTGATCTTGAGGCTGCGTGGTGGCCGCATTCGCCTTGGTGGATATCCTTGAGGATTGCTACACCCCTTTCTGGCTCGACGCAGCGCTGGAAGACACCAGTGACGCTGCGCTTGACAAGTTCTCTGTTTATTATTGCATATGCTCCGGCTCGGTGTTGCACTAGTCTTGCCGAGATCTCATCAGTCGGTAGCTCTCTGTTGACTAGGAAGTTGAGGATGGGCTGGGCCCATGATGGAGCTGTGACTTCTTCTACTGTTAGTACGGCCACTGTGACTCGGGTGGGTGGGTTGGGTGGTGGAGGGTTGGAGTCGGCCGCCGCTTCTTGTGTTGCTGCAATCCCCGGGCCGACTGGTGCAGTCTCCGGGCCGGGTTCTGAAGTCCCCGAGCTGGGTGTGACTATGGCAGTCCCCGGCCGCTTGTCAAAGTCCCCGAGCCGCCTGTTGGGCTCCTCCAGTCAGATCCGGCTGCATCGGGGGAGGGTGGTACGAAGATAGAGTCCAATTCTGGAGACGGCTTGATAGATGGTTTGAGGAGGCGCTGGAGAGAGACACCGGTTGGTATAGCCTGTCGGGTGGACCCGATCCATGCCAGGGCATCTGCTTGGTTGTTGTCGGCCCATGGCATGTGAAGGAACTCGCACCCTTCGAAGTACCCAGTGATCTGCTGGACAAGGAATTGATAGCTCGCCATGTTTGCATCCTTGGCGTCCCAGTCGCCAGATGACTGCTGGACCACCAAGTCTGAGTCGCCATAACACAGGATCCGTTGTATGCCGAGCTCTTTGGCTAGCCGGAGCCCGTGTATGAGCGCCTCGTATTTGGCCACGTTGTTGGAGGCGGCAAAGTGGATTTCCAGCGTGTATCTGAGCTTGTCGCCTTTGGGAGAGGTGAGGACGATGCCGGCTCCCAAGCCGGTGCGCATCTTGGACCCATCGAAGTGCATCCGCCAATGAGTAGAGTCGGGAGCCGGCGGTAGGTACTGGGTCTCGGCCCAGTCGACGAGGAAGTCGGCCAATGCTTGAGACTTGATGGCGGTGCGGGGCTGGTAGAAGATTGTGTAAGGCGCCAGCGCAATGGCCCATTTAGCCACCCGGCCGGATGCATCCCGACTGCCTATGATCTCGGCAAGCGGGGCAGTGCATACGACCGTGATGGGATGCTCTTGAAAGTAGGGCTTCAGCTTCTTGGCGGCGAAGTACACTCCATAGCACATCTTCTGGTAGTGTGGGTAGTTTTGCTTTGAGCTGGACAGTACTTCGCTTAGATAATATACCGGCCTCTGGACTAGCTGGGCTCGGCCTTCTTCTGGGCGCTGGACCACGATGACTATACTGACCACTTGGCTAGTTGCGGCAATGTAGAGGAGCATGGGCTCCTTCTCAGTCGGCGCTGCCAGGACAGGTGGAGTGGTCAGCATCTTTTTCAACTCATGGAAGGCTTGGTCTGCTTGGTCATTCCACTCGAAATGAGTGGATTTCTTCATGAGTCGGTATAGGGGGAGAGCCTTCTCTCCTAGCCAGCTGATAAAGCGGTTTAGGGAGGCCAGGCACCCGGTGAACTTCTGTACGTCTCGCAACTTGGTGGGAATCTCCATTCTCTCAATGGCCTTGATCTTCACAGGGTTGCACTCAATGCCGCGTTCGGAGACCAGAAAGCCTAGAAGCTGGCCGGCTGGTACTCCGAACATGCATTTCTCGGGGTTGAGCTTGATCTGGAATCGGCACAAGTTGGCAAATGTTTCTTTGAGGTCTTCCAGCAGGGTGCCGCGCTTTTCTGTCTTCACCACAATATCGTCTACGTAGACGTGGGCATTTCTGCCGAGTTGCTTGAGGAGGCATTTCTGCATGCAACGCTGAAAAGTGGCACCGGCATTCCTCAAGCCGAATGTCATAGTCAGGTAACAGAAAGCTCCGAATGGTGTGATGAAGGCGGTCTTCAGGCGGTCTGCTGGGTCCACCTTAATCTGGTGATATCCTGAGTAGGCATCCAAGAAACTCAACAGCTCGCATTCGGCTATGGAGTCTATTACTTGATCAATCCGTGGCAGAGCAAACGGATCTTTGGGGCAGGCCTTGTGAGGCTAGTGTAGTCTATACACATACGCCATTTGTTATTCTTCTTCAACACCAAGACTGGGTTGGCAAGCCACTCTGGGAAAAACACTTCCATAATAAAGCCGGTGGCAAGGAGCCGGGCTATCTCTTCTCCTACGATTCTTCTCTTCTCTTCTGACAGTCTGCGGAGGGGCTGCTTGACCGGCTTCGCGTCCGCTCGGACGTGTAATTTGTGCTAGGCGAAATCCTTCGAAACACCCAGCATGTCCTTTGGGGACCATGCAAAGATGTCTCGATTCTCATGGAGGAAGTCGACGAGCTCGCCTTCCTATTTATTATCCAGGTTTGCACCAATGACTGCAAACCTCTCCGGGTTCTCCGGGTCTAGAGGTATCTTCTTGGTCTCCTTGGCCGGCTGGAAGGAGCCCTGCGCATCATATTCCTTGGGGTTGGGGGACAAGGACGACTGCTTGCCGGCCATGGCCACAACTCGATCCAGCATCTTCTTCTCTTCTGCCACTACGAGGGACTCGGCCAGTCGGCTCCTGGCTGCAGCGCACTTGATGGACTTCTTGTAGTCGCCGGCCACTGTGATGATCCCCTTTGAGCTCGGCATCTTCATCTTCAGGTAGGCGTAGTGGGGCACAGCCATGAACTTGGCCAGAGCAGGTCGGCCGAGCAAAGCGTGGTAAGGGCTTTCCAGATCCACTACCTCGAACCAGATCGCTTCTCGGCGAAAGTGATCCTTGTCTCCGAAGAGAACATCCATCTTGATCTTGCCGATCGGGGAACAGGACAGGCCGGGTACGATGCCATGGAAAACAGTCCGGCTTGGCATGAGCTGCTTTGCCCTGAGGTTCAACTTCTCCATGGTGTCGTGGTACGGTATGTTGATACTGCTTTCGCCATCAATCAGAACGCGGGAGAATCGGGCAGCCCGCCTCTCTATCGTGAGGGTGACATCCAACACCAATGCGTAGGAGCCAGGGGACGGCATCACCTCTGGGTGATCGGCCCGGCTCCAGTTGATAGGCCTTTCGGACCAATGCATGAACTCGGGGTTGCTGGAGGCGACTGCGTTGACCTCTTGGTGCTGTCGGCGCCGGCTACGCTTCTCTTCAACCTGGCTTGTGAAGACGACGTAGGCGGCATGCTCATCAGGGAACTCATCTTGAATGGCTCCGACTGCTGGTCAGGAAGCCGGCTGCTGGGGGGCTGGAGGCGGCGGGCCGGGAGGCGGAGGCGGCACCAGCCCTTCGCCCTTGGAGATCCGGGTGAGCCAGTGGCACTTTCGGGTCGTGTGGTTGGATGACTTCGCGCCGCTGTGGAACTTGCAGGGGGCATCGAGAGTCTGCTCGTAGGAGAAGGCCGGCTGCCAAGCCGGCCTGCCGCCCTTCTTCTTGGGAGCGGGCCGCTCTTTGGGCTGCTCATCTTCGACTGTGGCCACCTGCCGACTGGTGGAAGGCGGCATAGGGGCCTTGCGCTCTGGTAGGGGCGCCGATTGGAGTCGCTAGCCGGCGTCTTAGGAGCCGGAGCGAGCACCTTCCCAGAGGCGTCCACTCGGAGCTCGGTCTTCATCGAGGAGTCGGCTGTGGCGTACTTGTCTGCAATGACCAGCAGCTCGTCGAGGGTAGCCGGCTCATCGCAGGGGAGTCGGTGCTTGAGGAGGGTGCCCTCTCGGCACCCGGCGGTGAAGTATTCGATGGCCTGCACCTCGTGCACCCCCTCGCAGGAGTTGCGGAGCTCGGCCCACCGTGTGAGGTAGTCGCGGGTCGATTCACTGGGCCCTTGGACGCATAAGGAGAGCTGGCGGGGCTTGGGAGGCCGCTTGTACGTGCTGGTGAAGTTACGGATGAAGACTTCCGTGAAGTCCAGCCAGCTATTGACGCTGTAGGGCTTGAGGCTGTTGAGCCAGGTGCGTGTCGTGCCTTGCAGCATGAGAGGGACGTACTTCACTGCTACGCGCCTGTTGCCGTTCGCTATACTGACGGCGGTAGAGTAGTCGATGAGCCAATCTTCCGGCTTCACAGAGCCGTTGTACTTGGGCGTGTCTCTGGGGAGCGAGAACCCTTTGGGGAAGGGCTCGTCGCGGATGCGGGGGCCAAAGCACGGCGGGCCGACATCGTCTTCTTCTTCTAGCACCAGGGATCGAGCTAGGCGGTCGATCCGGTGGCGGGCGTCGTTCTCGCCGATTCCCTCGCGGCAGCCTAGTCGGCCACCGAGAGTCGGATGCGTGACAGGCGGCGGGGTGGGACATCTCTCTCCACGAGGCGGGGGAGGAGGCGGATTGCCCTGGCGCTCCACCGCTCGAGCGCGGCCTTCCGCGTCGCGCTCGATGGTGACTCGAGTCCGGCTGCGGCTAGCAGCCGGCTCCTTGTCCTTCCTTGCGTGGGCGCCGCTCGCAGTCGGCGACCGGGACGTCGCGGCGTGCTCTCGGCGCGGGGGAGGACTCTCAGCGCGAGCGCCGGCTTCATGCCGTTCTGCGGCCGCGTCGATCAGCTGCTGGATGCGCCTTGTCATGTAGGGGAGCTCATCAGCCCCCAGCGCATTCAGCTCTTCTGCTGCGGCCTGAGCAGCTCGCAGATTTTCAAGCGGTGTGGCGTAAACTGGGCGGTCCGCCCCCAGCATGCTGGCGATGGCCGCGCCACGCTTCTTGACGAGGCCGACTCGGCTCGGCCCGCCGTGAGGCGGCGTACCAAAAGTGGCGCGGTCGACTTCGCGCTGGTGGGCCTCAGTGAGGCGTCTCATGGAGGCTATCTTCTAGCCCTCCGCGATGAGGGCAAGACAACGTGCCTCCAGGGTCTCGGCGTCGGCATCGGCCGGGATGGGGACGGACAAGTCATGCATCGCCGCCTGTAGGGCGTCGTGGGCACTCTCGCCCGAGTCGGTGACGTGGCTGATGACCAGCACCTCAATGACAGCGTTGTTGCCGCTGTCAGCTCGAGGGAGAGGGTCGTCGAAGACTACCACGTCGGAGGGGTAGGCGTCGAACGATGCCGTGTCGGAGTCGACAAGCATCGGGTCGGTGGAGCCGACCGACTCCAAGTCTACAGCAAGCTCGCTGGAGACGTGAAGCTGGTCGAGGAGGCTGACGAGGCGGCTCTCGGGGCAGTCCGTGCCCGCGTCGGACGCGGGCTCGTCGGAGATGCGAGCTCGCCAAGAAGATCGGCGAGGTAGCTTGCCGCACATGCATTGTCGACGCCTTGCAGCGCGTCAGGGCAAGCGCAGTCGGGCGTAGCAGGCTGGCTGCGCTCGCGGGGGAGAAAAGGCGTTCCCGTCCAGAACAGGTCTCCGGACGATGGTGCACCTGGCCCCATGGTGGGCGCCAAATGTCGGGTGGTAGGTGCAACATATGCCAACGGGTGGCTTATCATTGTGGGAGCCAGTAAAACATCGCCGGTGCCTGGAAACGGGATGAGGCGAAGACATGCACGCCGGCGGATCTTACCCAGGTTCGGGGCTCTCCGTGGAGATAATACCCCTAGTCCTGCTCTGCGGGGTCTCCGCATGATCACTAGATCAATACAAGTTGCTACAAGCGTTCCTTGAGCTGTTTGGATAGAGGAAGGGCGAGGCTAGCTCTCCTTTTCTCTCTAGGTGGTCTGTGGAATTCTATTCGATCAAAAACTCCCTTTGCATGGGTGCCCCGGGGGGTTTATATAGGCCTACCCCCCAGGGGTACAATGGTAATCCGGCTGGGCGCGGGTCCCAGCCGTCAGTGTCTATGCTCGCCGGCTTCTCCGTCGGTCATTGGGGCCTGCCGACTGGTGGGTCCCGCCGGCTGCCGCCCTCTTGGCCAGCAGGCCGGCCCCACCGCTTGGGGGCTTTGTCGGTGGCTGGTTACTGTTGCCTCGCCTCTGATGACGAGGGCTTTGTCGAGGTAAGCGTGGCTACAGTGTCACCGCCTTGCGAGCTCTCACTGTAGCCTTACCTCGTCTTGTCTCCTTAATGGGGCGCATGCTTCGAGGGAGGGAGGTAGCCGGCTATTGGGAGCCAGCCACATCCCTGGCCGACTAGAGGAGGCCAGGCCGCCTTCAGATGTCTCTCTGGCAAAGGGGCCCGCCGCCCACTGGCCGTACTGGCACCTATCGTGGGTGACATCGAGGCCAACATGGCTACAGTGCCGCGCCGGACGGGGGATGGCTGGCCCGTACGGCGCCCTGTGGCCATGATTGTTCCGGGATTCGGGGGTAGTGGGTTGTACTGTGGCCACACCCCATCCTATCGCCACTATGTGGGTACAGTCTTGGTGGGTGCAGTCTTGGCCGGCTTCTGGGAGCCGGCTTTCTTCGTGGCCGGCTTCTGGGAGTCGGTCCTCTTGGGGCCGGCTTCCTGGAGTCGGCTATCTCGTATCTTTCTTGGAGGAGGTTTCTGAGGCTGGGTCACCTTCTGGGAGTCGGCCCTCGGCCGGAGGAAGGCGGCCCTATGCTTTGTATGCTTGAAGGCTTGAATGGCCTGGTAATTTTTTTGAAGAGCCAGGGGGAGTTGGTTAGGCTACCCGTGGCTATTTACTCTGACAGATGTTGTTCCAGTCTCAAGCATGCCATCAAAGGAACTCGTTCCTTTTGATGAAGAATACGTGATCCCAAGCGGATCCGATGAAGATATTCCTTTTGCTGCTTCTTCTGAGCAGTTGGATGAAGAAATTGAAGCGGATGCAATCCCTTCAACCCCAGTTGTCTCATCGCCCATGCCTCAATTCACTGCTGAAGAGGCCGGCATTGAAGAAATGAGTGAAGAAGATGAGGATGTGGACATTGGGTGCACAACGCCTATGATGAACGATGACTTTTGGGAAAGTCAGCACCCCAATTCTCCGTTGTTCACTCCTCTGCAACAAATTCCTCAGTCCCCAGTGCGAACTGAAGTTCAAATGGGCTCTGACGAACCTCACCCCACTCCGTCTACTCATGACGAGAGCCCAGCCACTAGTGCTGATGTTAATATTAATGAAGAATTGAAGACCCAGGCTGCCACTAAAGAAACTGAAATTCCTCAGCCTGTGGATCCTGAGATTGCGATTCCAGACGTTGTGATGCAATTGACTGACACTCCTCAGCCCAAGCCAAAGGATCCCTTCTCGAAGAAGCTAAAATTCAAGGTTGATGAATTCTTCGGCGAGCATGTGTTCTTCACCGAGTATAACCCATATGACTCTGCTCGTCTTCGAAGGAAGCATTTCTTGGACGGCCAGCCAAGCCAACTTCTATTCTTCACTGCTTTTCAACAAAGACAAAGTCTTCGACCATGAGCACATTCCTCACGTGGACATGGAATCACTGCCTTGCTTCACGCCAGTCCTTAGTGTTCTTCATGATGCTGGACTGCTCAACTTTTGCACTGATATTGTTGATTGGAATGAAGAGCTAATTCTTCAGTTCTATGCAATGATGCACATCACAGGAGATGCTTCTGATGTGAACTCTTGGGTATTGGACTGGATGACAGAGAATACTCACTTCAAAGCACCGGCCTCTGAATTGCTTCATGCCCTGCCTGTCAGTCCTCCCCTTGAAGGCGTACCATGAACCTGAACTTACCGCTCACTACATGCAAGTGTTGATGAAGCCGCTGAAGCCCGGTCAAGCCCCAAGGACCAAATTCCTTGTGCAGGAATTGCTCTATGTTCCTAGAACTGTCTATCGCATTCTATCGAAGACATTGAGTCAAATAAAATGCCATGACTCAAATGATGAAGAAGTCATTGGCATCATGAAGAATCTGCTTTTCAATATCATGCATGGCATTCCTGTCAACTACCATGATTTCTTCATGAGGACTCTGGCAAATGTTCCACTCTCTCCGTTTGAGTTGAAGCCTTATGCTCCTTGGATTATGAGATTCCTTAGAACAAGGTCTTCACTCAACTACAAGGCTGATTTTCAAAATCATCTCAGCTACTTGCCCCCCATTGAAGTCCTCAAACGGACATTTTCCTCAGCTGATGAAAAGGGCAAGGCCACTGCTGTTATTGATGAAGGCATTCGTCCATTGGATGGTCAGTTCCGCAAAGCTGCATCTTACTCCACCAATGATGACTCTGCCACTCATGACTCTACCAATAATGCCTTAAAGCAAAATCCTTAAGGCACAGCTCCAAGGGTGATGACTGATCGTGAGCTTCTCCTCAGTCTTCACCAGAAGGTCGATCACAACCACAAATGGGTTAAGCGTCAGTTTGGTTCTATTCTTCACAACATGACTGCTACACACAATGCAGTGAAGAAAACCATTACTACCTCCTTGAAGTCTTAGGTCGCACTTGGGTTGTTCTACCAAATCTGTATGGTGAAGAAGATCTGAAGCAAATGGGTCTCAAGCAGGACTTTGACTAGTCTCAGCCACCAGCGAAGAAATTCAAGAAGGTCAAAGTTCCTTCCTTGGTGGCCGGCTCATATTCTTCATCACGCGACATGGATGAGCATGAAGATTTGGACGACACTGCGGCAGGCCCTACAACAACAACCGACCCAACAACGCTGGCGCTCCTTCATCATCATGATATTCTTCATGGGCGTTAGTCCTCATTTTCGATCCTTTTGGTCATTCGATGACAAAGGGGGAGAAATTTGAGCTAGTCTTCAAGCGGTTCTATATATGGGCGTTTTTGCTAAGTTACAACTCTCGTTCTTTTGAAGACTTTGCTGGATCGAGTTGTAATCTTAAACCCTATGGTGGTCTGATACTTTTGCTATGTTCTTCGGCATGCTTATTCCTCATTAATGTTAATGCGCGCATGCTGAATTACATCAGTCACCATATTTCATCATGCATTTCAAATTCTTAATATTATATGTTAAATGCGTCTATGAATTACAAGATATAGGGGGAGATCTCCATGATTCTACTCTTCAATGTGCATTGCTTCTCAAAAGCAAATTCCTCATATATGCACATCTTCAGGGGGAGTTCTTCTATATCTTGCAATCAAATTCCTCAATATCAGTATTTACACTTCATATGTTTATCCCCGTTGAAAACTTAACCTATATTGTCATCAATCACCAAAAAGCGGGAGATTGTAAGTGCATCTAGTGCCCCTTAGTGTTTTTTGTGTATTAAAGACTTATAGGTTAAGGGACTAATGTGTTTGTGAGTGTACACAGGTCAATAAGTCTATGGGGAGTTTGATATTCACAGAGAAATTCGACCCCTAAAAATGAATGTCTTCAACTGAAGACTTTGGCTTTCTGAAGACTTTGAAAGTGAAGAAATTGGTGTGACCGTGAAGACTTGATATCCATGCGAGGAACATGAAGCGTGAAGGCTTTTGTTTTCGTAGTTTCATTTTCTCTTTCTTGAGTCATAGGAAACACCGTACTGTTAAAGGGGGTCGAGGAAATACTGAGGAAAAATTTCCAAGTGATGCTCATCTCAAAATCCTACACCTACCAATCCCTTCGAGTGAAGCCATTGGAAATCTCATACAGTTCAGTCAATTTCTTCAGTGACAGAGACGAAGTTCTTCTGGTCTCTGAGGAATTTGTTCTGACTGAGTTAGGAATTCTCCAGTGCGGATTGCCTACAAGAGAGGAACATGATAGCCCTGAGCAATTTGATAGTCAAATTTCCGACCGTTGTTGTGCTACGCGCCAGCTGTCCCAAAATATCTTCCCACCTAACGGTCATATCATTGAAGGGCATTTATGTCTTATCATGTCGGGCTGCTCCCTAGGCTATAAATAGCCACCCCCTACAACCGCTAGCTGGTTGGCTGCTCCGAGAGAAACTGATACTTGTCATTTGAGAGCATCCCATCCTCCGAGGACTTTGAGCGAAAATCATCATGTGAGGAAAACCCAAACACCTACAAACCCGAAGTGATTGAGCATCACTGAAGAGATTGATCTTGAGTGGATCCGACGCTTGCTACCTTTGAAGACTATGCATCTTCCAGACGGTTAGGCGTCATGGTCTAGAGCATCCAAGAGGAAATTGTGGGTCGTCGAGTGACCGAGTTTGTGAAGGTTTGGAAGTCACCTGAAGACTTACCACGAGTGATTGGGCGAGGTCTGTGTGACCTTAGCTCAAGGAGAATACGGTGAGGACTGTGTGTCCGGGACTGTGTGTCCTCAGGTTTAAATACCTAGCCGCTCCAACCAGACGTACAACTGTCACAGCAGTTGGAATTGGTCTACCTGTCGGATCACGGGCTCCGGCAAAACCCTCAAGGTTCAAACACTGGAGTGCGCACGAAGATCTCCCCCTGTCGATCTACGGCCTAGCTTCGCTAAGATCTCAAGGACTAACTCGACGAACTCACAACACAAGGGACACAAGATTTATACTGGTTCGGGCCACCGTTGTGGTGTAATACCCTACTCCAGTGTGTTGGTGGTGGATTTCCTCTCGGGCTGAGGATGAACAGTTACAGGGGGAAGAACAGCCTCCTGAGGTTGAGGTGTTCTTGTGCTCGATGTGTGGCTAAGGATAGCTAAAGATCAGATGCCTCCTACTGTGGTGGCTAGTCCTATTTATAGAGGCCCTAGTCCTCTCCCCAATTATTGAGCGGGAAGGGAGCCAACAACGGCCAATTTGAAAGGGGACAGCTAGTAGAGTTTATCCTGACAAAAGCAGTCTTTGCCTGCAACAGGCTCTAGTGGTGACGCCGCCTTGGGCTCCATGGTGACCTCCGTCTTGCCGTCCTGCTGGTCTTGGTCTCGTTGCACCGATATGGAAACCTTTGCTAGACGCCTCGGTACTCTGCGCCTGCGCTTGCCTCCTTTGCACCAAAGGGAAAACAAGGACACTGTACGCGCTGGCGCCCACCTGGCGCACGCCTGGTCTTGATCGTCATGGCTCACGTCGTTGGAACCTCGCGAGGTTTGCCTTGCCTTGAACTCTCCGCCCCTCGCGAGCCAGCCTGGTGAGGGTGCTCCCGAGGAGGTCTTGTGTCGTCCGCCTCGTGAGGGTCTTGAATGCCTTGTTGATGAAGATGGGCCGTACGGGCCCGCTCGTAGAGCCACGCCGTGGGCCGCAGGCAGGCAAGTCTGGGGACCCCGTTCCCAGAACGCCGACAGTAGCCCCCGGGCCCAAGGCGCGCTCGGGCTTGGCTTTGAGGTGAAGCCAAAGGTCAAGTGTGGAGCGCCGCGGGCCCCAATAGACTGCGGCCTTGGTTGACGCGTGGCGGTTGATTGGACGTGGGCATCTCCGCTTCCCCACGCTGCCTCGGCAACTGCCCGACATGACAAGTCCCTACGACATGCAAGGAAAAACCATCATTACCTGCGATCATGGGGGCGCTGGTTGGCCTTCTCCTGCTATAAATGAGGAGGGGGCGGAGCCCCCGTCACCCATCTCTTCCCATTCCACTTGCTTTTTCTCCTTTGCTCTATCGCTGATACCAATGGCGCCCATCCGAAGGTTTTCTGCTGTGGAGAAAGGAAAGACTACCCTCGACGGGCCGGTGCCAGTCCCGCCGAAGAAGAGGCCGGTCCACGCCGCGACGCGGCGACGATGCAGGTGGTGACGAGGCCTTGGTGCGAGCGGCCTCCTCTTGGGTATCCGCTACCCCTGTACGCCCAAGCTGGGGGCTTAGGAGGGAGAGGCGACGAGCATCGGCGCGTGTGCCGTGGCCATGGTTGCCGTGCCGTGGTGGCGCACGCCACCACCCCTGGAGTCCACGCCACGGACTCCTTGCGCGAGCTCGTGCTGTGGGCGGTGATGCCCCCAAGCACTTGGATCTGCTTCCCTTCCTTCTTCTCAGCTGAGATGCCGCCGAGGGGGGCCCTTGAGCTTTGGCTGCAGCACGCCGACTGTGACACGCCGGCGACTGAAGCGGAGGTTGAATCCGTTTCCTCGGGGAAGATCTTCATGACCCAAGGCTGGGGTGAGGTCGCCGGAGTGTGTCGCGCGGAGGGCGCCGTCGCGATCCATTTCGTGTATGACGGCGCATCCACGCTGTTCTTCAAGGTCTTCGACGCAGAAGGCCGCCATATTGGAGTGTTGCCCCAGGTGGGGTCATCAGGCTGGTGCTGTAGCTGGGGTAGGGTCTGCTGCCCGCGTCGCCAGCGACACCTCTGGAAGCCACAGCGACACTCGGGAGTTCAGCAATTCTCCCGAGCTTTACGAGACCCCGGAGACGAGCGGCGACAGCTACGTGCCCCCAAGCTCTCGCCGAGCCCGGAGTAGGGCTGCAGCCTCTGGCCGCCGCCGCCGCTGATCTAGATGAGGTTGGCGCCGGCCTCTGGCGGCCCACTGTTGACGATGGCGTCGTCCACAGGGGCGCGTGTAGATAGGATTCCCTAAGCTCTTCCCTTTTGTTCCCTGCGAGGAATCAAGAAATGCCCCGTGGGGTGTGTAAAGGTTTTGTAATGTCTCTTGTCAATATTGTCCTTATTATGAACTTGCGCGAGCACGAGTCCTGCTTCAGCTTGGTCTCCCCTTTCCGACCTCGCGGCGACTTGGTGCTCTACGCTGACAGGTCCCGGTCCCCATGCAGGCTACAGCCGTCGCTGGTATGCCAGGTCGTGTGCCGTGGTCAAGGCTAGGAGGTGAGCGGCCCGAGGTCCAGTAAGAGCCCCTGAGGCGCGATGCTAATGAGGTCCCCTTTAGCGCTCAAGCAGTCGTTGAGAGGTAGGAAAGGGCGGTGACGTTGCCGCAGCAGGGCTGTGGCTAGAGTGGTTCCCAGTCCTTAGCGGTTTAGCCAATCCGATCTCGAGACTTATCTTGACGGTCTGTAGTCGGTTCCTCATGATGCACCAGATTCGGGTATAGGTGTCCGCTGCATAGCTAGGCCAGGCCCATATGAGCCTCTCCCTCTTCTCCGCGCTCTCCTTTGTGCTCTACGTCCTCAGGTCCCGGCCCTCGAGCGAGCTCAGCCACCGCTGGTATGCCAGGTCGCGTGCCGTGGTCAAGGCCAGGGGTGAGGGCTGGAGAGCCGGTAAGAGCTCCTGAGTCGCGATGCTTAGGAGCCCCCCTTTTAACGCGCAAGCGGAGTGCACGGGAGAAGAGGGAGCTCGCGGTGCCGCCTGCCGTCATCCTCCGGAGATTCCTGCAAGCCAGCACAAGGAGAGACACGGTTTGCCGTCATGGTCGTTGGGCGGCCACTGATTGCTTTGCCAGAGGATGGGGGCACTAAGGGCCCGGTGAGGTGGCGCGCGTGGCCAGAGCTCGGCTGCTCAGATTTGTCGACATTGCAGGGACGGACCCAAGCACAAGTGTCATGCCAGCGTGAGCAACTCCCGGGGTAGGTGCCAATCAAGCAGGTCATAGTCATTAAGCATGGAAAGCATACTAGCTTAAGTAAATGCAGGGAAGATACATGCCACTGGGCCTGGCCCGAGCGGCTTGGTGATGATGCAGCCCGAGGGGCGCCCCCAGCAAGGTAAGCTAAAGACATGAAAAGGGATACATGCCACAGGTACGGACCCACGTGGCCTGGGAATGATGCAGCCCGGGGGTGCTCCTAGCTAAATAAACTCGGAAAATGTCACCTGGTTCTATTGATGAAGGGATGTTGGATCAGCTGAAGGTACGCGGCGAAGGGGTTGCTCCTCACAAGCCACCGAGGCCCTGAGGCTCGGGAGGCTCTGCGGGTCCAGGCGGTTCCTTGAGGACCGTCTCCATCTCCATCAGGACGGCGTGGTGCCTGACCTCCCGAGTCGCCAGGGCGCGCTGCAAGTTGCACTGATAGGCGGACGCCACACTCGGCAGGCCAAAAGGCATGCGAACGTAGTTGTGCGGTGGACCCTCGCAGCATCCCACGCGCGAAGGCCAGAAGAGCTCCTGAGATGCGGCCCTGTTAAGCGCTGGGACGTCGATACAGATGCGCAGCCCGGCATCCTCGCCTAGATGGGGAGCTTCGCCTGGTGAGCGGCGGTCACCACGCATGGCCCTTGCGTCTTGCAGTTCCTGAGTCGTCCCGGTGATGAACTCCTGAGCGGTGGGCGCTCCTCACCATGTGTTCTCCTGAGGGAAACGTGTCGTGAAGCACGCCTCCAAGTGGTGCCCAAGCGCCTCCCTCGTGACGTTGGCGAGGTCTGAGGCCCTCCAGAAGAGAGCCCCCGAGTCGTGCCTGAGAAGGGTGCTGGGCGCGCCTTCCTATGCGACAGAGGGAGGCGCCCCTGGCGCGGGCGCTGATCCTGACGAGGTTCCACTCGCGACGCCACCCTCTTGAGGTCCTGCACGGCGTAGCTGCTTCATCTTCTTGGGGTGGCCTCAGGAGGGCACTCGCCCTTGCTGTCGGGGTCATCGATTGCTGCAGCTTGGAAGGCACACTCGAGGGAGCACACTGCGTCTCTTTCTTTGCACAGGACCGTGATGATTCCGCCGCTTCCCGGCATCTTGAGGACATTATAACCATGGTGCGTCACCGCCATGAACTTGACCAGGGCTGGATACCCGAGGATGGCATTGTACGGCAGACGGATGTGTGCGACGTCGAAGTCGATGAGCTTGGTGCGGTAGTTGTTGCGTTCTCCGAAGGTGATGGGAAGGCGGACCTGCCCGATCGGGGTAGTGGAGCCATCGGTCACTCCTGAGAAAGGCTTGGTGGGCTGAAGCTGGTCATACGGCACTTGGAGGTTGTCGAACGTGTCGACGGATAGGACGTTGAGCCCCGCGCTGCCATTGATGAGGGTCTTGGTGACTTGTACGTTGCTGATGACTGGTGAACAAAGCATCGGGAGGGCGCCAGCGGTAGCTGCGCACTTGAGCTGATCTGTCGAGCTGAACGTGATGGTGCACTTGGGCCATCTGAGCAGGCGCGTGGCCTCGAGCTTGGGGAGGACTGCATTCACTTCACGAGCAAACTGCTTGAAGATACGCTGCGAGGCTAGGGCTTGAGCTCCGCCCAAGATGCAGGCGATAGCACGCGGCTCCTGGAAGCCCCCAGCACCCTCATCTTGATGGTGGTCGTCATTCCTTCTTAGTAGTGGCGGTAGTGGAGGAAGACCGGCGTTGCCCTGAGGACGATCCTCACGAGGCTGATCCCTCCAGGCGCCCTCGCGAGGCTGATCCTGCTAGCGGTCCTCACGAGGCCGGTCGCGCCACTCCTGGCGCGCGCCACGGTCATCCCAGCGTCTGCCACCATGTCCTCCTCCTTGGCCGTAGCCCCGGTCGTTGCGCTCGGGGCGTCGACCGAAGCGTCCTTCTCGAATGGCTCTGAGCTCTTGACAGTCGCTGGTGTTGTGGCTATGCAGGTTATGGAAGGCGCAGAATGGTCGGCTGCTCTTGGATGACTCGGGCTGGTCTCTGCCGTGCTTGGTGTCTGGCTCCGCCGCGAGCACGGCTGCTCCCTTGCGCTTCACGTCCTTGGCCTTGGCTTTCTTCTCCTCCGGGTCCGCAGCCGGGAGCTCGAGGAGGGAGAGGCGCCCCTGCTCAGCTCTTGCGCACTTGGTCGCCAGGTTGAACAGCTCCAGAGACGTGCACAGCTCCTCGTAGATGGCGAGCTCCTCCTTCATCTTGACATCGCGGATGCCATCAGAGAACGCGGAGATGATGGCCTCGTCCATCACCTTGGGAATCTTGAGGCGAACATTGTTGAAGCGCTGGATGTACTTCTAGAGGGTCTCTCCTGGTTGTTGCTTGACACGACGTAGGTCACCCGCGGCCGGCGGGCGGTCGCGAGTGCCCTGGAAGTTGGCAATGAAACGGTCGCGCATCTCGTTGCAGGAGGAGATCGGGCCTGGAGGCAGGTTCAGGAGCCAGGAGCGGGCACCATCCTTGAGAGCCATGCAGAACCAGTTCGCCATGACTTTCTCGTCGCCGTTGGCCGCCTCGATGCTCAGCTCGTAGAGCTGCTAGAACTCCGCGGGGTCGGAGGTGCCGTCGTAGCAAGGAGGCAGATCCGGCTTGAACTTGCCTGGCCAGGCGACGCTACACAGCTCAGGGGTGAAAGCGCGGCAGCCGGCCGAGGTCACCGGGGCCTGTCTTGGAGGTGGGGCTTGGTCTTGGCACCCGCGCGCTGCCACGGCGAGCGGCGCAAGGCCCTGCCGCAGCAAGCGATCCTGGCGTGGCGGTGCGGGGAGTGGTGGAGCATTCTCTTGCAATCGAGGAACTTCTTGGTAGCTTCTTTCTTCACGCGTGGGCACTGGACGCGGTGGGTCGCGCCATGGAGCCGTGCGCCTTGGCGCCAGGGCGCCGTCTTGGTGCAGAGGTGGTGGAGGTGCTCCATGAGCTACGTCGCCCGTAGCTGGCGGTGAACGAGGTAGCGAGAGGGACGGTGCAGGGGAGCCCCCTTCGGCGCTGACGAGCTCGGCGATGCGGTCCAGCCAGTCCTCGTAGAGGTCGTCGACGGGCGGTAGCGCAGGAGCTCGTGCGCCATGAGGAGCGCGGCCCGCGCGTCCGTGGGAGCGCGACGAGCATGAGACGACGAACCAACGGGAGTCAGCGATGGAGTGGCGGTGCGGCCGTCCTGCCGCACCGAGGGGTGCAACGAGGATGCTTGCTGCTCGTTCCCCACCGGGCCGATGGCGGCGTTGGCGGCAGGCGACGGAGAACGACGGGGTGGCCCGCCGACGGGAGCCGTCTGAGCAACACGGGTGGCGAGGGCAGCCCGGTGCTCGGCGCGTGTGCGGCGTGCGTCCGCTATGGAGACGATGAAGCGACGGGACGCGGAGCAAAGGAAGGGAAGCTTCGGCGCACCCCTACCATGCGCGCCAAATGTCGGATCATGGGTTCCGGCAAAACCCTCAAGGTTCGAACACTGGGGTGCGCACGAAGATCTCCCCCTTCCGATCCACGGCCTAGCTATGCTAAGATCTCAAGGACTAACTCGACGAACTCACAACACAAGGGACACAAGATTTATACTGGTTCAGGCCACCGTTGTGGTGTAATACCCTACTCTAGTGTGGTGGTGGTGGATTGCCTCTCAGGCTGAGGATGAACAGTTACAGGGGGAGAACAGCCTCCTGAGGTTGAGGTGTTCTTGTGCTCGATGTGTGGCTAAGGATCGCTAAAGATCAGATGCCTCCTACTGTGGTGGCTAGTCCTATTTATAGAGGCCCTGGTCCTCTCCCCAAATATTGAGCGGGAAGGGAGCCAACAACGGCCAATTTGAAAGGGGACAGCTAGTACAGTTTATCCTGACAAAAGCACTCTTCGCCTGCAAAAGGCTCTGGTGGTGACGCCGCCTTGGGATCCATGGTGACCTCCGTCTTGCCGTCCTGCTGGTCTTGGTCTCGTTGCACCGATATGGAAACATTTGCTTGACGCCTCGGTACTCCACGCCTGCGCTTGCCTCCTTTGCACCAAAGGGGAAACAAGGACACTGTGCGCGCTGGCGCCCGCCTGGCGCCCGCCTGGTCTTGATCGTCATGGCTCACGTCATTGGAACCTCGCGAGGTTTGCCTTGCCTTGAACTCTCTGCCCCTCACGAGCCATCCTGGTGAGGGTGCTCCCGAGGAGGTCTTGTGTCGTCCGCCTCGCGAGGGTCTTGAATGCCTTGTTGATGAAGATGGGCCATACGGGCCCGCTCGCAGAGCCACGCCGTGGGCCGCAGGCAGGCAAGTCTGGGGACCCCCGTTCCTAGAACGCCGACACTACCAAATCATTGTCTTCATTTCCTCATTATTGTGTTGTGTGCTTGTTCATATCTGTTCGAAGACTTTGACTGAAGACTTTCTTAATTTCCTCAGTTCAATTTCTTTAGTCTGTTTGTCTTCATCCTGTTTATCCTGTGTTTACGCTTTCTGTACTCTATGCGTGTTTTCATTTCATCATGATGACCATGCTTATGTTATATTATGTGTGCATCTGAGTACTTATTCCGCTGCAAGTAGTTCTTCGCTTAGGAATTTCCTCACCCTGAAATTCCTCAGTGAAGAATTCATAAAAATCGCCTATTCAGCCCCCCCCCTCTAGTCGACTTAATGCACTTTCACTGACAAGCCTGCCAACCATACCAACAGAAGTTGTTGGGTCTTCAAACAGGCCGGTAAGTTAAATACCGAACACAAGGAGAAAGGGTCGCCCAGCGAGGATGACGATGAGGAGCCTCGCCCACCGAACACAGGGGGACAGAAGAAATTTCCCCCCGAGGTCAAAATGGTGAATATGATATACGTTACTCACATCCCCAAGCGGGAGCGCAAGCGTGCGTTAAGGGATGTCTACGCGGTCGAGCCAGTCGCCCCAAAATTCAACCCATGGTTAGCCTGCCCGATCACTTTTGATCGTAGAGACCATCCGACCAGTATCCATCACGGAGGCTCGGCCGCTCAGTCCTCGACCCAATTATTGATGGATTCCACCTCATGCGAGTCCTCATGGACGGCGGCAGCAGCCTTAACCTACTCTATCAGGACACAGCCCGCAAAATGGGTATTGATCCTTCAAGAATCAAGCCCACCAAAACCACCTTTAAGGGAGTAATACCTTGTGTAGAGGCCCGCTGCACAGGCACAATCACACTGGAGGTTGTCTTCGGTTCGCCTGACAACTTCCAAAGCGAAGACTTGATCTTCGACATCGTCCCTTTCCGCAGTGGCCACCATGCGCTGCTCGGACGAACCGCGTTCGCTCGCTTCAACGCGGTCCCACACTATGCCTATCTCAAACTCAAGATGCCCGGACCTCACGGTGTTATAACAGTCAATGGAAACATGGAACGCTCCCTCTGCACTAAGGAGCACACCGCGGCCCTTGCAGCAGAAGTACAGGGCGACTTTATTATACCAAATACCACATTGGCAGTCAAGCCCGCGGACACTGTCAAACGAATCCGGACTACCCCGCAGAACGACAGTCCAGGTCATCAGGAGCTCGATTAGCAATTTGACCTCCGTCTCAGCCCCAACCGCATTGCGGCGTATGTACCACACGTACATAACTATGCGTTAAAAATACCATGGGCAAAGATGGAGGAATAGTAAAAATAAAAGTCCACAATACGGCTCGACCCTATCTGGACATGCATATCCCTTTTTCTTTTTTCTTCTTTCTTATTTTTTCAGGTTCCTTACAACCCACATCACCTTTCGACGGTACCAAGGGCCCTTTTTCTAGGCCCCTCATGAAAACCCGATCGTTGATCCTTTCGAAGGATAATACACCAAGGAGAAAGCAGCGTGGATGTGTGGTGGAGTATCTAAAGGATCTTTAAAGATCACCTCTTCCCTTTTTAGGACCCGTATGCAGCTTTCCCTTGTGCTGGGCATGTAAGATAGCCTCGAGGCTTATTGCATTATTTGTACAAATATGTTTTGACGTATCAATCAGACTATAATGGAAATAGTTTCTAGCCCAACCTATACGGCACTGGCTTATTTCTTAATCTGCATTTCCCTGTTTTTTTGTCCGATGGTCATGTACACCTCGGTATGACTTAAATCCCCAGGGGCTCTATTGAGCCACGTACATTTCCTAAACATAAAATAAGTCCAAACACTTTTATAGTACAATTCGGCGTCCCGAATATAGCATTATATGCATTGGCTCTGAATCATGTCTTTGGTCAATAGTTGGGTTACCCGGCTCCTATGGTTACTGCCTTACGTTCCGCTTGTTCGGCTAAGGTAGTAAAGGGAGAACTACTATGATTGTGTTTCTGGTTCATCCGAATGAACACCTCAGTAGAGAAAGCCGAAAACTGACTGTCATGATGCGGCGAGAGCTGGTCATCTATTCAGTGGCTAAGTATAAATCTTTTGCGATTTTTTCCGCATCACGTGACAGACCGGCCTTCATCTGGTCGGGCATTTACAGCACCCAAGTTCGGATAATCGAATAAAACTAGGGGCTGCGCCTACACCCCCATTGTCAAACTCCTATGGCTAAGTGAGAGTGATAAAGCCACATAGTCCGATTGCCTAGTTCACCGCACTAACACCTCCTTCAAGGACCAAGTCGTTGGGTCAAGTGTGTTTAGATGCTATCCCAAACACCCTCGTACTACCTGCATAGGGGCTGAAGCCGACGACTGGCCAACTCTCAGATACCGTAAACGGCCGCACAGGAGGCAACATTTTTAAAGTAATACAAGCAACATATCATACATAAGCCTTGTTTCATAATACAGAGATTGGACAACATGGATACATTCATTCAAAAATGATGTCCTTCGAACACTGGCCCTCTACAATGCGGGATCCCTCCAGGACGTCATCTAAATACCGCTTTGGCATGCAGTGCTCTTTGCCTGTGGGCGGTCCCTTGGTTGCGAGCTTGACGGCATTCATCTTCGCCCACTGCACTTTGACACGGGCAAAGGCCATCTGCGCACCTTCGATACAGACCGACCGCTTTATGGCATCAAGCCGGGGGCAGGCATTGACCAGCCACTTCACAAGCCCGAAGTAACTGTTGGGTATGGGTTCGGTAGGCCAAAGACAGATTATAAAATCCCTCATGGCCAATCCAGCCATCCTATGCAGTTCGGTCAACTGTTTCAGCTGATCGCTGAGGGGCACTGGATGCTCTGGCGCAAGGTACTGCGACCAGAACAGCTTCTCCGTTGAGCTCCCCTCTTCGGCTTGGAAGAACTCTGCAGCATCAGCAACGCTCCGGGGCAGATCCGCAAACGCTCCTGGAGAACTCCAAGCCCGGGTCAGTAACTTGTACCTTCTCCTAACAAATTTGCTCTGCATATTAAAGACCTTACTAGCCGCGATCTGTTTTGCCTCTTGGATCTCCCGAAGGGCACCTTGGGCATCAACTCGGGCCTCCTGTGCACTTTGGAGGGCCTTAGCAAGTTCGGAATTTTGATCCAAAATCTTGCGCTCTAAGGACTCACATTTTCTTATAGCATCCTTGAGCTCTTGCTGGACTTCCTCCACCCTTGATTCATGTTTCTGGCGGGCGGCTCGTTCCTCCTCCGCCTCCTTCTTGGCTTCGGCCAGCGTGCTCTTGAGGGTCTCGACCTCAGACGCGTCAGCTACGAGCATAATTATAAAACTCATTCAGATAACAAATCAGAGCTGATATCATTTCAGACGTGTTTTGGTATCACATACCTGCTTTGCCTCTAACTTCCGCCTCGGCTCGGACGCTTCGGCGGCATGGGAAACTGACGTCTGCATCGCAGCCTGTTTGTTCAAATAGATATGTATGTTAATCTCCTGCGCGAGTTATTAGATCCTCTGTTCGGCCTTTCTTTGCGAACACCGCACAGAGTCTCAGGGGCTACTATCTATACATAGGCATTCCTCTTCTATAGCTAAAAGGCATTATATCACATACCTCAAAGCCTCTCAGAAGGCTAGTGTAGGCCTCGTTCAATCCGCTTTTAGCGGATCGAACCTTTTCAACCACCGTACCCATAAGGGTACGATGTTCTTCAACAATGGTGGCGCTCTGAAGCGCTCCCACCAGAGTGTCTGGCGCCTCCGGATTAACAGAGGTTGCTGGTGGAGTGGGCGTGCCCCCTTCTTTTGAAGGAGGCTGCTCATCCGACTCCGGAGCCGTGTGGGTCTCCGGAATGACATTTGGTTGGGGCCAAATTGGATATGGCCCCCGTCTCCAGTCTCCATGGGGGTCGATTCCCCCATGTTCTCGGCAGTAGGGGTATCACCTTTGGCGCTCTCTTGGCGGTCTCCCGCACCTCTCCCTGACCCGAAGGGTCCTTCAGGACAACACCTTGGTGTCATCCGTAGCAGTGGGGGGAGGTGAGCAGAGGTGACTCGCTCTCCATCATGTTCGGACCAAGTGAATTCCCAGAAGATGAGGATCACTGGGGAAGGTTACAAGCCGGACTGCAGCACGCAATTCAACGTGTTAAAACCACAAGGCGAAAAACCAGATATATATACAGTACCTTTGAATACTTACGATCCGGCCAGGGGCTTCGGCATGGGGCGCCACCCGTGGATGTCACGGCGTCCGTCTTGGAATCGTCCGTAAAGGAGATTCTCCCTTTCTTGGATGCCTCCGTATCTAGATCCACGGAAGCCGCCCTCTTCTTCTTTCCCCCCTTTAGAGGAGAGAGTTTTGGTGTCTTCGGACACTACGTCTGAAGTGCCCTTACGGCGGAGGCTGCCCTTGCCCTCCTTGCTCTTCTTCTTGACCTTCTTCTCCAGCGCCTGATACGGCGCCGGGACCAGCATCCTCGTCAATAGAGGAATGGCTGGGTCCTCGGGTAGCAGAGCTGGACAGTGAATTCGCTCCGACATCTTCGTCCAGCCCTGTGGGAAGAGTAGAAAGCTTAGTATGATCCTTGGATTTACAAAATAAGGTTGTCAGAAAACTTACAGAAGTCGCTGCGTGAGTACAATTGAGGCCGAGGTCTTCGGACGTTTTCGGCCACGTCTTTTGGGTCTTGAAGAGCAGCTTCCACATGTCTTCGTGCTTCATGCCGAAGAACCGTTGCAGTGTCCGGGGACTGGCCGGGTCGAACTCCCACATATACTGAGTCCGGCATTGGCAGGGAAGAATCCGGCGAAAGAGCATTACCTGGATCACGCTGGCAAGACTAGTATTCGTGTCTACCATACTCTTGACGCGCTTCTACAGCATCATCACCTCGTCGGATGACGCCCAGTCCAGCCCTTGTTGAGCCAGGATGTCAGCCGCATTAGAGGCCCGGACTTGAACTCGAAAGGAGCGGCCCATGTGGATTCACAGGGTTCCGTGACATAGAACCACTCCTGCTGCCATCCCTTCATGGTCTCCACGAAGGTACCCTTGGGCCAGGTGACGTTGGGAAGCTTGCTCACCATGGCGCCACGGCACTCCGCGTGTTGGCCATCCACCACTTTTGGCTTCACATTGAAGACCTTGAGCCATAGGCCGAAGTGGGAGGAATGCGGAGGAATGCCTCGCATACGACAATGAACGCCGAAATGTTGAGGAAGGAATTCGGGGCTAGATCATGGAAATCTAGCCTGTAGTAAAACATGAGACCGCGGACGAAAGGATGAGGGGGAATCCTAGTCCGCGAAGGAAATGGGGGATGAATACTACCCTCTCATTGGGCTCCAGAGTGGGGACGATATGCTTTTTGGCAGGAAGCTGGTGGGCAATTTCCTTGGCTAGGTACCCCGCTTCCCGGAGCTCCTGGATGTTCCCCTCAGTGACGGAGGAGGCCATCCATTTGCCTTGCGCTCCAGATCCGGACATGGCTGGAATGTTTGCTGGGGATGAAAAAGATTGAGACTTGGGCGCTGGAGCTCGAGGGTGGATAGGCCGAGGAGGGAGAAGGCATGGGGTAAAAAGGGGGATCCTTATCTCCTTATAAAGACAGTGAATATCATGCGTCCCCCCACGAGCCTTAAAGCTCGCCTATTCTCAAGGGTCATGCGAACGGTACGGTTGGGTTTCCCAAGCCCATGTTGATGAGAATCCCGTAATAAGGGGACACGATCTCTGCTTTGACAAGATGTGTCACCGGCGGCTGCGTCTTGAAACGTGAAATGGGAGGTCAAAAAATGATTCGAAATAATGAGGTGGCCAGACGTAACGTCTCGTCAGTAAAACTGTCACTGAAGACATATCTTGTTCTTTGATTTAAAATTATGCCCTTGCGGTAGTGGGTTGTAACTGTTAAACCAAGTCGGATATAGTTCCTGATTGATCAACTACTTTGAGGAGTCCGGAGGAGGAACCCGCCTTGCAATGTCGAAGACAATCTCCGCGTCGGACATATCGTCATTGAAGCCTGGTTTGGGGGCTCCCGAGCGTCCGGGCTATGTGACATGGGCCGGACTCGTGGGCCATGAAGATACAAGATGGAAGGCGTTCCCCCGTGTCCGGATGGGACTCCCCTTGGCATGGAAGGCAAGCTTGGCGTTCGGGTATGAAGATTCATTTCTCTGTATAACCCTAGCCCCCTCCGGTGTCTACGTAAACCGGAGGGTTTAGTCTGTAGAGGCAATCATAATCATACAGGCTAGACATCTAGGGTTTAGGCATTACGATCGAGGTAGATCAACTCTTGTAACCCCCATACTCATCAGAGTCAATCAAGCAGGAAGTAGGCTATTACCTCCATTAAGAGGGCCTGAACCTGGTTAAACATCGTGTCCCTGTCTCCTGTTACCTTTGATCCTTAATTAGACGCACAGTTCGGGAACCCCTACCCGAGATCTGCCAGTTTTGACACCGACAGGTGGTGATGATGAAGTTGTTGATGTAGTTTCCTTCTTCTTCCTCCATGGTCCAACCATGATGCTCCACATCCCCATAGGCCTTTGGGTTTGTGATATAATCAGCTACGTAGCTCTCTCCCTCCGAATCTTGGGACAACATATTTTCATATCTGCTAGGCAAAACAACACAAACAAGAACATGAGGTTTTGCTGGGTATGGTGGTCAAAACCTTTGGGAGATTATATAATGAATTTTTACCAGCCAAAAGAAGTGTTCCACAAGAATACGGAGTCCGGAGGGCACACGACGTGGCCACAAGGCACAGGGGCACGCCCAGGGAGTAGGGCGCGCCCCTGCCTTGCCGCCTCCTCGTGCACTCTTCAGACTACTTTTTATTTTCCTAATTTTTTAAACATTCCAAAACGGAGAAAATTGCCATTAGAAACGTTTTGGAGTCGGTTTACTTACCATACCACATACCTATTCCTTTTCGGTGTCTGAAATGTTCTGGAAAGTATCCCTTATGTACTCCTCCGGAGTTATGGTATTAATTATATTGGTCTCAACATTTATGGGAGTACCTGAGATATAATGTTTGATTCTTTGACCGTTTACCACCTTCGGATTAGTGCCTTCGGCATTGTTGATTTTGATGGCACCAGAACGATAGACCTCCTCGATAATGTAAGGACTTTCCCATTTAGAGAGAAGCTTTCCTACAAAAAATCTTAAACGAGAGTTGTACATCAAGACATGGTCACCTATATTAAATTCATGATTTTGTATTCTTTTGTCATGCCATCTTTAACTTTTTCTTTAAACAACTTGGCATTCTCATAGGCTTGGGTTCTCCATTCATCAAGTGAGCTAATGTCAAATAACCTCTTTTCATCGGCAAGTTTGAAATCATAGTTGAGCTCTTTGATTGCCCAATAAGCTTTATGTTCTAGTTCAAGAGGTAAGTGCATGCTTTTCCATAAACCATTTTATACAGAGACATGCCCATAGGGTTTTTATAAGTAGTTCTATCAGCCCATAATGCATCATCAAGTTTCTTAGACCAATTCTTTCTAGATCTATTAACAGTCTTTTGCAAAATCAATTTAATCTCTCTATTGCTCAATTCTACTTGACCACTAGACTGAGGGTGATATGGAGATGCAATTCTATGGTTGACATCATATTTAGAAAGAATTTTACGGAAAGCACCATGAATAAAATGTGAAAAACCATCCGTCATTAAATATCTAGGGACTCCAAACCTCGGAAAACTAACTTCTTTAAGCATTTTAATAGAAGTGTTATGATCAGCACTACTAGTTGGAATAGCTTCTACCCACTTAGTAATGTAATCAACAGCAACTAAGATATGTGTAAACCCATTAAAGGAAGGAAAAGTTCCCATATAATCAAAGCCCCAAACATCAAATGGTTCAATACCAAGTGAGTAATTCATAGGCATTTCCTGACGTCTACTAATGTTACCAATTCTTTGACATTCATCACAAGACAAGACATACTTACGAGCATCCTTGAAGAGAGTAGGCCAATAAAAACCAGATTGTAATACCTTGTGTGCAGTTCTATCTCCAGCATGGTGTCCTTCATAGGCCTCGGAATGACACTTGCGTAGGATCTGTTCCTGTTCATGCTCAGGTACACAACGTCTAATAGACCATCTACTCCTTCTTTATAAAGGTGTGGGTCATCCCAAAAGTAATGTCTTAAATCATAAAAAAAAACTTTTTCTTTTGCTGGTATGTGAAACTAGGTGGTATAAATTTAGCAACAATATAATTAGCATAATCAGCATACCAAGGAGCATTACGAGAAGCATTTATGATAGCTAATTTTTCATTAGGAAAGCTATAATCTATAGGTAGTGGGTCATCAAGAACATTTTCTAACCTAGACAAGTTGTCCTCTACGGGGTTCTCAGCAACCTTTCTATCAATAATATGCAAATCAAATTCTTGTAGCGAGAGTACCCATTTAATAAGTCTGGGTTTAGCATCTTTCTTTTCCGTAAGATATTTAATAGCAACTGATCGGTGTGAACAGTTACTTTGGAATCAACAATATAAGATCTGAACTTATCACAAGCAAAGACAACTGCTAAAAATTCATTTTCAGTAGTAGCATAATTTATTTGAGCACTGTCTAGAGTTTTGCTAGCATAATGAATAATATTCAATTTCTTATCGACTCTTTGCCCTAGAACAGCACCAACAACATAATCACTAGCATCACACATAATTTCAAAGGGTAGGTTCCAATCAGTGGGTTGAACAATAGGTGCAGAAATTAAGACTTTCTTAAGTATTTCAAAGGCTTCTACACAATCATCATAAAAAACAAATGTAACATCTTTCTGCAAGAGATTACTGAGAGGCCTAGAAATTTATAGAAGTCTTTCATGAATCTCCTATAGAAACCAGCATGACCAAGGAAACTTCTTATACCTTTGATATCTGTAGGACACGGCATTTTTTCAATAGCATCTAGTTTAGCTTTATCAACTTCAATACCTCTTTCAGAAATTTTATGCCCCAAGACAATACCTTCATTAACCATAAAGTGGCACTTCTCCCAATTCAAAACAAGATTAGTTTCTTCACATCTCTGCAAAACTCGATCAAGATTGCTCAAGCAATCATCAAAAGAAGTTCCATAAACGGAGAAATCATCCATGAAAACCTCAACAATCTTTTCACAGAAGTCAGAGAATATAGCAGGCATACATCTTTGAAAGGTAGCAGGTGCATTGCATAAACCAAAAGGCATACATCTATAAGCAAAAGTACCGAAAGGGCAAGTAAAAGTAGTCTCTTCTTGATCCTCTTTTGACACAGGTATTTGAGAAAAACCAGAATAACCATATAGAAGGCAGAAGTGTGTATGTTTGGACAAACTTTCTAGCATTTGATCAATAAAAGGTAGAGGGTAATGATCTTTTCTAGTAGCTTATTTTAATTTTCTAAAATCAATTACCATTCTACAACATGTAACTGTAGGATCAAAAGTAGGTCTAGAGGGGGGATTAGACTACTTGACCAAATAAATACCTATCCTTTTCCCAATTTTAAGTGTTGGCAGATTTTAGCAATTAGAACAAGTCAAGCAATCAACCTACACATGCAATTCTAAGAGTGTAGCAGCGGAAAGTAAAACATTGCATATGAAGGTAAAGGGAAGGGTTTGGGGAAGGCAAATGCAATGTAGACACGGAGATTTTTGGCGTGGTTCCGATAGGTGGTGCTATCGTACGTCCACGTTGATGGAGACTTCAACCCACGAAAGGTAACGGTTGAGCGAGTCCACGGAGGGCTCCAACCGCGAAGGGTCCACGAAGAAGCAACCTTGTCTATCCCACCATGGCCATTGCCCACAAAGGACTTGCCTCACTCAGGTAGATCTTCACGAAGTAGGCGATCTCCTCGCCCTTACAAACTTTTTGGTTCAACTCCATAATCTTGTCGCAGGCTCCCAAGCGACACCTAACCAATCTAGGAGACACCACTCTCCAAAAGGTAATAGATGGTGTGTTGATGATGAACTCCTTGCTCTTGTGCTTCAAATGATAGTCTCCCCAACACTCAACTCTCTCACACAGATTTGGCTATGGTGGAAAGATGATTTGAGTGGAAAGCAACTTGGGGAAGGCTAGAGATCAAGATTCTTGTGGTAGGATTGGAATGTCTTGGTCTCAACACATGAGTAGGTGGTTCTCTCTCGGAAAATGAGTAGTGGAAGTGTAGGCATGTTTTGATGGCTCTCTCTCTACTGGAGAAGGTGGTGGAGGGGTATATATAGCCTCCACACAAAGTCCAACCGTTACACACATTTGACCCAACTCGGTTAGACCGAATAGAGGAACTCGGTGAGAACGATTTAGTTCAAAATATGAATGTTAGGAATCTCGGTGGGACCGACTCGAACAACTCGGTGGGACCGATGTGCTAGGGCTTAGGGCAAACATCAATTGGGTGGCACCGATTGCATCAACTCGGTTAGACCGAAGTGAAGCAATAAGGCAACAGAGAGAATGTCAAGCAAACTTGGTGGGACCGATTGCACATTTCGGTGAGACCAAAATAATTACAATAGGCAGCAGAGAGTTTGCAAGGCCATCTCGGTGAGACCGAGATCCATATCGGTGTGACTGAATTGTCTAGGGTTTCTGGCAGTGGCTAGGTCAAATGAACTCGGTGGCACTGGATAGATCAAATTGGTGAGGCCGAGTTTGACTTTGAGTTTTGGACATATCTGGAAATGAGAAAGTGGCTGAGGGTTTTGGAGCAATATCACTAGGCACTTTGAGCAAGTAGACCATTAAGCAACACCTCATCCCCTTTTAATAGTATTGGCTTTCCTATAGACTCAATGTGATCTTGGATCACTAAAATGAAAATGAAGAGTCTTGAGCTTTTGCCAATCTTTGTCCTTAGCATTTTGAGGGCTCCACATCTCTAGTCCATGCCATGCCAATCATTGAACTTTCTAAAATATTTAACTTGAATGGATATTGGTTCAATGAGCTATATGTTGCTATGAATTACCAAAACCACCCGGGGATTAGTTGCACTTTCAATCTCCCCCTTTTTGGTAATTGATGACAACATATAGATCAAAGCTTCGACAAATGATAATATGAATGAAATACATCATTGCTTTGAGAAGTATGTGATAGCAAGAGCCCCCCCCCCTAAATTTGTGCATTATTTAAAGTTTTCTTTTGAATGCAAATGCACAATTGACTAGGATCATGGGCACTCTTCCATGTCACATACATCTTGGTGGAGCGCTCAAAATGATAAGAGTTAAATAACATGCACTCATCACCAAGGGTAAATATGATTGATCATACACAAATATCATTAATATCATCATGCAAGCACACATTATGGTATAGTATGATCAAACACATGATCACAAGTATCTCGCGAGCATAACACAAGTAGTAGCATAGGAATCAAACAACCAAACGATAGTGATCAAAGTAGCAACAGAGGCAAATAAAAGCAAAACACACTCTCTCTCTCTCTCGAAGCCTAATGATCTATACACTTTCTCCCCCTTTGGCAACAAGTTACCAAAAAGCTTGAAAGTGCATAGTGCTATATGCCACTCTAGGCTCGATCTTCGGGAGCTCCTGAAAAGGTCTTCTGGATGGTTGCTCCGGTGTGCGTAGACAGCATGGAGACGAGGGCATCTGCAAATGCTTCTGAAGATGTCTGGGGAGCTGGAGGGGTTGACACTAGAGGTATAACTAAGGCAGTTGCTGCAGGTGCTAAAATGGTAGTCCTGGAGTCTCTAACAACTGGCACAGTTGTAGACCATTGTGCCCTTGGGACTCTCTGAAAAGCATTAATGATTGGTCCGTCATTCCTGTCCTCAGCTTCTTCCTGGAGCTTCTCCATAGTGGTTTCTATCTCTGTGACCTTCACATCTAGATCGTGAGGTTTAGTCTCAATGATCCTCTCAAGACTCTCTTGATTTTGAGCCAGGATGGCCAAGCCCTTCTCATTTCTCACTGTAGCCTCAAGCAGATAACTGAGTTGATCTTGCTTGGTCTTGAGCATCACTATAGAAGCATCTGGTACACTTGCTGCCTTTGCTGCTTTTGCAGCCTTTGCTCTCTCTCTTCTCCTGAGCTTATGCACATGTAGGATGGGATGCATCCATGAAAATCTCGTTGTCCTCAAATTCTGGCCTCAGGGGAAGATGCTCTTTATCAAGAAGATATGTCCCGGTTCCCATCTTGGAGTTGATCAACATCTGTATGTGAGGGGCTTATCCACATGATCTCTTCTGATCAGCAGCTGTTCTCTTCACTGTTTCCACAATCAGGCTCATCACCTTGAACTTCTGGGGTACATCAAACATGTGGAGCAAGTTGATGGAGTGACCACGGATCATTCTATGATCTCCTGAATTGGGCAAAAGAGTGTGCCTCAGGATAGTGTTGATAGTGGTCAATCCAGACATCAGATAGTATATTGATCAAGCTTATGTGTCTCCAAGGCCTTATCAGGAATGGTCCTGTACATGTTGGCCATGGACTTGTGATCTTTCCTAGGCTTGGCATATACATCAGTGTCATTCTCATCTTCCTTTGGGGCATTGATCAACTTGACCCATTCTGAGATTGTTGATTGATATTTTGTACCTTCAGTCATCCAGACAATCCTTCCATCTGGGTAGAAGTGAGCAGTGGAATAGAATTGCATGATCATCTCATCATTCCACTTTGTCAACTTCTGACCAACAAACTTGTCCACTTCAGTCATTCTGAAGCTCTCATGCACACCTGGGAAGTAGTCCTCATTGACATCAATGTATTCCCAGTCAACCCACTTCATATCATAGACTATGGGCTTCTTGTCCAATAAGACTGTCTCATAGAAATCCTGTTGTTCCTTTATGTGAAAATGATAGTCCACAGAAGTTCTCCTCCTGATAGCATAGGGATCTGTTTGTCTCCAGAGTCTCAGACCTGCATCCTTTCTTTCTTTCATGTTCTCTGCCACAGGATGATCATCACTATGATCTGGAATCTTGGGCTTCAGTTTTCTGAGCACTTGTTGCTCTTCTTCTTCTTGAACCTCGGGCACTGGGGCCTTGTTCTTCTCAGCAGCAGATATGTTTCTTGTTGATCTTTTTGGTGCAGTAGACTTGGAGTGTAACGCCCCGAGACCGACGCTTCAGAAGACTTCCTTATTTTCGTGATCGCCGTGTGTTTCTTTTCTGCTTGCTCTTTTATTTTTCATTGCATCATGTCATCATGCCATCATGTCATTAAATCTTTGCATAAAAACTCAACTAAATAAATTGCATGGATCTTCGATCCATTTAAATCGAGGGAATTCACATGGTGATTTCTCTTTATAACATATCCTCCTAATATTTATGGAGCTATTATAAATATTCCATTAGTTTGGAATTAACCGGAACACACTTGCAAATTAAATTCCCATGCCTATTCCCACTCCAAGTTTCACCTCCAAGCTTTGCCAACAATTCTTTTCCCTCTTATCGAGGCCCTTCCTAAATGTTCAACATTTTTGGAAACTTTGTAATCCTACTCCTTGTTCAAACCATTTGAATTAAATCCAAATTCTTTTGAATTTAAACCGTGCAATCTTACCCACTCCGTTTTTCTCGGAACGAGCATATTTTTGTGAGTCCGGGAAAATTACCCGCATGTGCAAATTCTTTCCCTAACCCTATCTTTCTTTTTCTTCTCTCTATTACTTTTCTGCTAAAAATAAATAAGGGAGAGAGAAGAGAGAGAACCCCAGCCGACCACTTGGGCCTCCTGTAGCCGCAGCTCTAAGGCCCAGCCCGCGCCCCTTAACCCTAGCCGCCAGAGACCGAGCCCATCTCTCCCTTCGTTCTCATCCTGCGCCGTCACACACCCTTCGCCCGATCCCCATCTCCCTCTCGTCTTCTCCCCGCACCCGATTCCCCTCGCCTTCATCCTCCTCGAGCCGGCCTCCCCGCCTTTGGCTACGGCCGCCGCCCGCGGCCACCTCTCCTTGCCGCCGCCATGAATGCCGCAGGAGCGCCAACGCCACCAGGCCGGAGCCCCGTCGGCCTCCTCGCCGTCGTCGCGCCTCTTCCATCTCCATGGCCCTCGCGAGCTTCCTCCCGTGCCGCCTCTCCTCCTGCTTCTCCTCGTCGCGCCCCTGCCTCCTCGACCTCCTGACTCCCTCACGCCGAAGCCGCATGGGAGACGAGCTCCCCGCAGCAGCGCCCGACCCCGCGCTCGTCTCTTCGCCCGGACGGCCGCCTCGTCCGCATCTACCTCGCTGTCGCCGGAGTTCCAAGCCGCGTCGCTGCGTCCTCTGCTTCGTCCTGCTGCTGCCCGTTCCCCTGCTTCACCTGCTTGAGCCGCCGCTGCTCTGCTTCCTGTCGAGCAGAGGAGCTCGCTCGCCCGCTCGTTCGCCTGTGCGCGGCCGCCCGGATGGGCCACATCATCTGCCGTCCCCGCGCCTTGCTGCCTCCTAGAGTGCCGCGCGAGACCGCCGTGCCAAGTTCCCGCCGCTGCCGCCAACTCCCTGCTTCGCGCCCCTGTTGCTGTTGACGCCAAGTCCAACAGTCATCGAGCGTGGATTCGCCATGTACAACTACTGACACCTGTGGATTTCACCAAGTACCTCTACCGACGACCGAGACCCTGGTTTCGACAAGTTCCTCACGGCGACCCTGAACATCTACGGGACATGTACGACTTCGAACCGTGTACCACGACGAACATGTACGGCTACACGACGACCCGCCAAGACCCTGAACAACTACCGCTGACATGTACCACTACTTCCACTACCGTCGCGAGAACGACTACTTCCCCTACGACACGTGAACAACTACTTCCACCTCTAACGCGTTCCGCCCCGAATGCACGCTTCGAACGTATAACCGCCGAGACGACGCCCGTGAACGAATGATTGTGATGTATGAGTTGCTCATGTTCGAACCGTGTCCCAGTTGTCGCTTGCGCGTTCCTTGTTTCCATGTCGCCGTACCGTGGGTACCCGGAATCCGGGAGCACCCCACCATCCTTGCATGACACGCTCACGCCCACTCCTTGTGCACCGGTATCTCCGTGAGCTATCGGAACCGATATGTTACCGTGGCATCATTTTCGGACTCGTTGCCGTGGCACCCCTTTCTTCCACCACGGTGACAAATGCTTCATAACATGCTCGTGTCCACGTTTTATAAAATTGATTAAAAACTTGCATTGTCATCTGCATCATGATAACAACATTTAAAATGTCTACAATTGATGTTTGCATTAAAATTGCTAAATGACATGAGGATTTTCCGAAATTATTGTTTGTTGTTCCGGCCTCATTTAAATTGCCTAAATAGGTAGTTTCCATATGCTGCACCCCTTGCCATGTTTAATAACATTTAATGTTGTTGGGTACATAACCGAGAGAGAACTAAATAATTAAATGTGGTGTTTCTTCAATATGCAACTCGTTGCATATTGAGCTCCATTTAACTTGTAGTGTTGTTTGTTGCACTTTGCCATGCCATGCCTCATTAAACCGGACATGCATCATATTTGTTTTTGCATCATGCCATGTTTCTGTGATGGTTGTTTACTATGTTGTTTGTTTCTTTCCGGGTCGCTTCTCTCGTTAGCTTCGGTTTCGTTTCGGGGTTGTGAGGATTCGTTCGACTACATCCGTTTGCCTTCTTCATGGACTCGCTCTTCTTCCTAGCGGGATCTCAGGCAAGATGACCATACCCTCGAAATCACTTCTATCTTTGCTTGCTAGTTGTTCGCTCTATTGCTATGTCGCGCTACCTACCACTTGCTTATCAAGCCTCCCAAATTGCCATGAACCTCTAACCTTTGTCACCCTTCCTAGCAAACCGTTGTTTGGCTATGTTACCGCGTTTGCTCAGCCCCTCTTATAGCGTTGCTAGGTGCAGGTGAAGATGAAGATTGCTCCATGTTGGATTATGTTTATGTTGGGATATCACAATATCTCTTATCTTAATTAATGCATCTATATACTTGGTAAAGGGTGGAAGGCTCGGCCTTATGCCTGGTGTTTTGTTCCACTCTTGCCGCCCTAGTTTCCGTCATACTGGTGTTATGTTCCTTGATTTTGTGTTCCTTACGCGGTTGGGTGTTTTATGGGACCCCCTTGACAGTTCGCTTTGAATAAAACTCCTCCAGCAAGGCCCAACCTTGGTTTTACCATTTGCCTACCTAAGCCTTTTTCCCTTGGGTTCTGCAGACTCAAGGGTCATCTTTATTTTAAACCCCCGGGCCAGTGTTCCTCTGAGTGCTGGTCCAAACTAGAGCCACTTGCAGCGCCACCTCGGGGAAACTCGATGTCTGGTTTTAGTTGTACGTAGTGTTCATCCGGTGTGCCCTAAGAACGAGATATGTGCAGCTCCTATCAGGATTTGTCGGCACATTCGGGCGGCTTTGCTGGTCTTTTTTTACCATTGTCGAAATGTCTTGTAAACCGGGATTCCGAGACTGATCGGGTCTTCCTGGGAGAAGGTTTATCCTTCGTTGATCGTGAGAGCTTATGATGGGCTAAGTTGGGACACCCCTGCAGGGTATTATCTTTCGAAAGCCGTGCCCGCGATTATGTGGCAGATGTGAATTTGTTAATATTCGGTTGTAGAGAACTTGACACTTGACCTTAATTAAAACACATCAACCGCATGTGTAGCCGTGATGGTCTCTTCTCGGCGGAGTCCGGGAAGTGAACACGGTTTCTGGGTTATGTTTTGACGTAAGTAGGTGTTCAGGATCACTTCTTGATCATTGCTAGTTCACAATCGTTCCATTGCTTCTCTTCTCGCTCTCATTTGCGTATGTTAGCCACCATATATGCTAGTGCTTGCTGCAGCTCCACCTCACTTCACCATCTTTTCCTATAAGCTTAAATAGTCTTGATCTCGCGGGTGTGAGATTGCTGAGTCCTCGTGACTCACAGATACTTCCAAAACAGTTGCAGGTGCCGACAATGCCAGTGCAGGTGACACAACCGAGCTCAAGTGGGAGCTCGATGAAGATCTTGTTCGTTGTGTTGTTTCTTATCATGTTGATCAGTAGTGGAGCCCAGTTGGGACGATCAGGGATCTAGCAGTTGGGTTGTCTTCTTTTATTTTGGTTCCGTAGTCGGACCTATGTGTGTACTCTGGATGATGTATGATTTATTTATGTATTGTGTGAAGTGGCGATTGTAAGCCAACTCTTTACCCCATTCTTGTTCATTACATGGGATTGTGTGAAGATGACCCTTCTTGCGACTAAACCACAATGCGGTTATGCCTCTAAGTCGTGCCTCGACACGTGGGAGATATAGCCGCATCGTGGGCGTTACATGGAGGCTTGAGCTTGAGTTGGAGGCTTGGGGCAGACTTGGGCTTAGATGGAGCAGCCCCAGTCCTTATGACATCCGCCATGAGCTTCTCAGTCTTTGCAGGAGGTGCAACTGGCTCTTCCTCCTCCTCTTCTTCTTCATCTTCCATCATGGAAGGTTTTCCAAGCACCTTAGCAGTACTGGTTCTTGCCCTCTTCTTTTTCTTTCTAGCAGCCTCATCATCATCAGACTGTTCCAAGGTGAACTTCATAGTTTCCTAGGTTGAAGCTCTGACCTTAGACATTGGAGCTCTCGTAGGTGGAGTTTTCTTTGGCATTCCAGGCTTGGTGGCAGCAGCAACAACATACTCTTTCTTGAGCACCTTTTTCTTGGAGGTCGCCTCCTCCTCAATGACAAAGTCCTCATCCTCAGATTCAGATGTTCTCTTCTTCCTTGTCCTGGTTGCTACCTTAGGCAAGTTGCTGGGTGTGCTTCTGCTTCCTTCATCATAACTGTTGTTGGAGGGACTAGTGCCCTCACTAAGGTTGAGTTGCTCTTCTAACTTGTTCTGGCTATCACTGCCCTCTGACATAGCTAAAACTGACCCTATGAATAGTTGGGTATAGATAGAGTGGATGAGCGTCACAAAGTGCAGCTATTTTGCAAAAAAAATGAGACAAAAACTTAATTTTAGTTTTCTGCAGAAAGCATTTCGGAGCTACCGATTTGACAAACTCAGTGATACCGAAGCACTAACAGAGTCTAAACATACAGTTTATGTCAGGCCGAAATGCAGTTCGGTGAATCCGAGATGATAGGGTTTCATAGAGAAAGTGATTTCGGTCGCACCAATCAGTACACTTCGGTCAGATTGAGTTGTACTTGTGCAATGGCCAGGGCCAAATCGGTGTCATCAAGATCCTCAGATCGGTCGGTCCGAGATGAGTTCGGCGGAAACCTAACCCTAAGTTTTTGCATCAAATCTATTCTAATGGATTCTTTTGGTGGATAGCCTGATCTCATACGTGGGAAGAACAATGGCAAAGATGTTTGTGCAAGAATCAGAATAATAGAACGCACAAAGAGGTCAAGTCCATACCCTAACTTGGCAACGAACTTGCTACGGCGGCAACGGCGGTGAGAATCCCGTTGATGGCGACGGAGACCAACGGCAGGGGGTCACTAGCGACGACGGTGATGATCCGGAGACCAAGGGGCGGCAGAGCTGGGAGGCGCGGTCGAGTGTTTGGAGGAATTTCCAAATTTTCAACCCGCGGTATATATACCCAGTCACTGTCGGTGTGACCGAGTGGAACGACTCGATGGCACTGAGATGCAAAACTGCTAGCTGTTGCTACAACTCGGTGTAACCGAATTGTTCAAATCGGTTGCACCGAGATGAAAACCAAGATCAACTTCATGAATTCGGTGAGACCGAGAGGGAGTGAGTTGGTCTGACTGAGATGCATTAAGAGGTTTTGGAAGTTAAGCCCTTCACAGATCGGTGGCTCCGAGTGCTCCTCACCCAGAGGGTCCGAATTCGACTTGCTCAAATTTTGTGATGTAGCATGAATAGAGTTTGAGACGAGAAAAGCATAGATAGCTAGAGGAAGTACTTAGGCATTCTTGTCCGTCCATTTGGCAAGAAGAAAAACCAAACAATCAAAGCAACAAATGGATGTCCTCGAGTGGAGAAAATTATGCAATCAACATGCTCACACAATAAGATGGCAAATAAAACATGTGACAAAGCATGCACAAACACTCTAGCATCTATCAAGAAATTGGCGATGACTAGGTCATCTATATATGAGTATATTGACTGAGGAGTCAAATGAAAACATTTGATCGTAGGTCATACTCATCGTTTAAGCACAAGTGGGGTTACCACTTTTACATAAAGCATTGTTGTGTTCACACCATTAGAGTTGGTTTAGCTCAATTCTTAGAGCAAAACTCCCCCTAGATGTGATATCCCCCCTTAGAGGGATGAACTAACCTTGGGTTTTGTCGATGATGACTTCATGTAGATGTTGAATATTGGATGCTCAATGTTGATGTAGATCATTTGGAGCAATCCATTGGAGTGGGTTGCACTTTCAATACCTACATGGGTTAATCCCACAAGCAACACACAAGGATATCCATAGACATAGAGTAAAATACACATATGATGATGTCCATGAAAGCATTAGGTTACCTTGTCCCTTGTCTTACCAACAAGAGGGTTTGTGACTCCTTGAACTAGTGCAAGATGTGGAAGTTGAATGCACTTGTCCTTGCCAAAATGAATATGAGGGAAGTATGTTGGCAGAGTCACCCTCAATAACTCTCCAGTTCTTCTTCTTTGGGACCCACATCAACTTGATGGGAATCCTCGGAGTTGTAGTCGTACTTGATGATGTAGAACTTGATGTAGTCTTGGGAACCCACTTGACCAAGGCCTTAGGAGCTTCTTCAAATGAGTCAATATCTTCTTGAAGCTTGTCCTTGCCTTTTAGCTTGTGGTGGAAGATCATCTTGAGCTTGTGTTCCCTTGAAAGAAGTGGGGTCATACTTCTCTTGTTGAGGAACAAACTTCGTCTTGGGGTATTGATCTTCTTCCCACTCAACTCCATTGGCATTGAACTTTCGTTCAAAACCAACACCTTGATTCTTCCAGTGCCTTCCTTGCTTGCGTATAATTTCCTCAAATTGCTTACTTCCGGCAAGGCTCTTGTAAACACCTTTCTCTATAATTCCCTTCAATAAGCTATTTTCTTGCTCAAGTGTAACTTGGGTAAGAGAATCATTAGTGAAATCAAGAGAACTACTAGAAGCAACAATATAGGATTTAACATGATTATTTTTACTACTAGAAGAAGAATCTTTCTTGCTCTTGTTTCTAGATTTTACTTGTGTCATATAAGTAGACAAGAGTAAACGCTTGGCAATGTAAGAAGAACTTTTGTTTAGAAGAATATCATTGATTGCTTTTAAGAACCCATGTTCTTGCTCTAAATTGAGCTTCTCGGAGCGTAGCTTCTCATGAGTCTTTAAAATCTCTCTATGATCCTCTAAATTAGTTTCATGAGCTAACTTAAGAGTGTTTAGTTCTTTAGTTAGATGCTCAATCTCCTTCTTATCATTGTTATTCGTTTCATCTTGATTAGCATGATTAATTGCAATTTCATCATAGTTTTCATCACTAGTGTTGTCAACAAGTAAATCATCATCACCTAGGAAATCATCTTCATCACTATTGAAATCAACATACTCGGGGTGTGATACCTTAGGGCCTTTAGCCATGAAGCATTTTCCAATTCCTTCATTTGGTGAGTCAAATATGTCGTAGGAGTTGGATGACACAAATTCAAGACCGACAACACCTTCATCTTGAGTATATTCGGAGTCGGAGTGATAACTTCTCTCGGAGTAGTTGTCGGAGTCGGAACCGGATACCCATTCGCCAACATGAGCTTGATGTCTTCGTCTTGTATAGCTCTTTGATGACTTGTCTTTCCTTTTCGAATCCTTGCTTCTAAGAGAGGGTCTTCGTTCATAACGATCATCTCTGCTCCTTCTCTCTCTTGGTGGTGATTCATCTCTTTTACTTCTCCTCTTAGGTGAATCTTCTCTTCTCTTGTAGGGAGCCGAACACTCATTGGAGTAGTGTTCGGGTCTTCCACAATGTAGCAACTGCGATCACGACTAGAAGATCTTTTCTCATTGTAGGACCTTGACTGGGAACTTCTCTCTTTGCTTCTACTCTTGTAGAACTTGTTGAAGTTCTTCACCATTAAGCTCAATTCTTCATTGAAGACTTGTTTCTCACTTGATGTTGTAGGAGCATCACATGAAGCTTTGTAAGCACCACTAGACTTGTTGTGGAGCTCTTCCTTATCCTTGAGTGACATCTCATGAGCAATAATTCTACCAACTAGATCAATGATGGCGCGCGTTGCTGCGCCCGTCTATTGTTATAGAATTTTTAATAAATTTTTGCACTATAAAGACAAAAATTTGACAGATACATTAATACCTTAAGGCAGAATTGGAAAGTAGTGCTGTTATTACTTATCATCCACCTACAGTTCAAAAATATAAATAGAGGTCACAACAGAGGGAGAAATTTTTATCTAACGCTTCTCCTACTGCAATTTGTGATCTTACATTTTGAAAACATTTGCATTTGGGCATACACCGATACACATATAGAGCATTAAAGCACCATGGAATAATCGAAGTCCATATAAATACATCATTAAGATCTGGACGGTCAAATGAATCATTTGTCAAAAAGCATGTCAGACTTATTCATAGAATAGACAAGAACATTTTCAGTGTTTTCATAGAGACTGTTGAAATACAATATTATTTCTCAATACCATTCATTGCTTTCTTTGAGTATTATCTTTGTTGTGTCAGCATAGTTCTTTGAGTATGTCTTTGTTGTGTCAACATAGATGGCTGAATGTAGGTTAACTCGTTGAGGAGCTCTCCTCTGGTTGAAGAATTTCATATGATCTACAATAAGGAAAGTTTTCTTGAGGTAAAAATCATCTCCAAAGCGCCCAATCAAGTGGTAGTAGGTTGTCATGAAATAATAACTCAAGTAGTATCACATGCAAACAATTTAAAAGTTGCTCGCAATAAAGCAACAACATAATGTAAGCAATAATACAGTGTATATTGATGAAGCATAACAATAGCATCACTACTCAAAAAGCATTTATCTTAATATCCGTAAAAGAACATCACCTACCATATGTACCTAATATCAAGATTTAGAAATCTTGTATGGCTATGAAACATCCTTATTGAATTTTTCAAGCTGGGAAATAAAATAGAGATCCACTATCATGCCATTGCTTATGCATGCCCATAATAAATTATGGTATCTTTCCGCAGTTAGCCACTTTCCTGAAGACATGTGAAAAAATTAAAATAAATGACCACCACATTAATCATGTGGTTTTGGTTTTTTCAAGAGAAACCTGCACAGTTTTTGTAAGTGAGCCATACCTAAAGTGGTCATGAAAAAGATCATATGGCATTTTCACTCATGTAAATTTAAGATCTTGACGTTTTGGCTAGCAGTTGCTCTGTCGACTCTTATTCCTGTTTCAATAAGTCTTGTTGCAAAGTGTTATTACTTCCCTGCAAACATGAATAAACTTTTGAGGTGAAGCCAAGAAGTGCAGCACAAGAAAAACGAACAAATTGATGGCAGAAAAATTACATCTTTTGGTCAGGCTGCTAAGATTAATTATGTTCCTGCTCCTTCTAATATCAAATTGAACCTATAGAAATAGGACACAAATGCTACCTACAGTATTATGAGAACCATTGATTGCCCAATTCTGTACAGATCCTTGCTATTCAAACTAATAGCATTATCTCCTCCACAAAGCAACAACCATGATATTTCAGTTGTAAATGAACAATACCTGACCACAAAGGAAGGCACAAAAACTGATCAAACTAATAAAGGACAATCTATATAAACCATATAGAGTTCCAAACAACATAATCAATGAGACCATGAAGCCTCAAATCGGGGAAGTGCATGATGCACTCCTCTCGGCTACGGCTTGAAAGCTTAACTTTCGTGCAATAATAAGAAATATCAAAAAATGTAATGTTGTTTGATCCGAGTTTCAGAGTTCAGAGTCCACCTTGACATCCTTTTCTATATCACAAAACTTCTCCCTTGCATGAGTGTATAACATGATAAACAAATCCAAACACACAGTGCTCATCTGTTCAGAAACTTTTCTTTACCGGGATCTCAGAAGCTTATCATACTTCTCTAGTAGAATCATCATGAACCCTAGGAAGTTGAAAGAAACAATAACCGAACATGTTTTGCACAAAATGGACAAATGCAAAATTAATCAATTTTGGTGTATACATTACCTAAAATTACCACGTTATATTTAGTCATAAAATTTACGCTGCTTTTGTACGAAGCCATGGAAATATGCTAATTCCCAAAATTCACGAGGTGTGAGCTCCCACCTAGATGGGGAAACCGCAAGAATAAAAGTACATAAATAGCACAGGAAGGAATAAAAATGAAAAATCAAGATCCTTTGCATGCATCATAAGGTCAAATCCTTGGCAATAGCATCTACTGTCCCTTGCCAGCATCAGTGCAATTTGAAGTTAGCTTGCATTCATTCACTTTTTTAATAGAAAGGGTTAACGTTATATGGATTAATGGTCAGTGATCAGACAACATGTGTGAGTTCATAGTTTATTTGATGAAAAATAAAAAGAGTTCAGATAGAAAAGCATTTCACCGCAAAATGCTTAATAGATTAGCAGTGCAAACATCTTTGGTATCCTCATATCATTGCTTGTGATATAGTACATGTGTTTGCTACGCTTGGTAGAGTACAATATACAAATGATGTCCCTGCCAGAATCGTGTTAACTGACAGGATAAGAATGATATAGGAGGTAATTATGTATAACACTTGATTATGAAGAACGAGATTTACCTCATGACCCAGCCTATAATCTCATTGTTGTTGCTTCCATTTCTTTCAACACCTATGGTTAAAAGGGGCAGATGAGAAGGCGCTGAAGCAAAACAAAGAAGAACGGATCCAAACCGATTAGATTGGAGAAACATATTGTGGTGGCGAATTGAAAAAGACTACCAAACCTTTGAGTCGTCCTGGTTGGAGGCAGAATTGGAAGATCGAGTCCAGCGGTGACACAATATGTAGCAGAAATCCTTGCATTGTGGCTCCACATGAACCTTCCGCCCTATACCCTTGATGCGTGGTGTTCTTTGCATCGTTGGTCGAGCATGACACTGCCTTATTCACCTCTTTCTTCTGTTCTTTTCCCTCAGCTCAGTCCCGACCCCCATCACTTCTAGATCCAACAGAAGAGACGGAAGGCCGAAGAGATGGAAGGTTGTGACGTGAAGCCTGGCATGGAGAGAAGATAGGTCGGGGAGGGGACTCGGGGGAGGAATCCCAATCGATGGAAACGTGAACCGCGGAGGGACAGAGCTAAACGGGCCTCCTGTGCTCTAGAGGGCCCAATTAACCAGGTTGCTCGAAAACTGTTACGGGAGCAGCGTCCCCGCTACACTGGCCCACGTAGCGGAGCATCGGACGGCCAGGCACATTCAAATCAGGAAAATAGACAGCTCTCAAGAGTGATGGCCTGAGAGGGCTGGAAAAGTGTGCAGTTGTAATGTTTCTGAATGACTTCCGTTGGCTTGAGATATTTGTAGTTGGGCATCATTTGGATCAAGGTGCACACGGTATCATATTTTCCATCCAAGGCTCTTAGGATCTTCTTGATGATGAATTTGTTGGTCATCTCTTCGCTTCCTAAGCCAGCAATCTCATTTGTGATGAGAGCAAGCCTAGAGTACATCTCAGCGACTCATTCACCATCCTTCATTTTGAACTTGTTAAGTTGACTTCAAAGCACATCCAATTTGGATTCCTTGACGGACTCGGTACCTTCGTGCATATCAACGAAAGTATCCCAAATTTCCTTTGCATTCTCAAGACGGTTGATTTTGTTGAATTCTTCGGGGCACAATCCGTTGAAAAGAATATCGCAAGCTTGAGCATTGTATTGCAGCATCTTCAATTCTTCCGCGAACGCTTCATGATCCAGTTCTCTTCCATCCTCGAAGTATTCACCTTGCAAGCCAATACGCACAATAGCCCAAATAGTGGGGTTATGACCAAGAATATGCATTTTCATCTTATGCTTCCAACTAGCAAAATTAGTACCATCAAAGTAAGGACCTCTACGGTAGTAATTTCCCTCGTTGGACGCCATAATCTCCTAGGTTGTGAAACCAAGGTTATCATCACCAAGGCTATGGAAATCAAGGCAAATGGAGACCAAAGCTCTGATACCACTTGTAGGATCAAAAGTAGGTCTAGAGGGGGGTGATTAGACTACTTGACCAAATAAAATCTAGCTTTTCCCAATTTTAAGTGTTGGCAGATTTTAGCAATTAGAACAAGTCAAGCAATCAACCTACACATGCAATTCTAAAAGTGTAGCAGCGAAAGTAAAACATTGCATATGAAGCTAAAGGGAAGGGTTTGGAGAAGGCAAATGCCCACAAAGGACTTGCCTCACTCAGGTAGATCTTCACGAAGTAGGCGATCTCCTTGCCCTTACAAACTTTTTGGTTCAACTCCATAATCTTGTCGCTGGCTCCCAAGCGACACCTAACCAATCTAGGAGACACCACTCTCCAAAAGGTAATAGATGGTGTGTTGATGATGAACTCCTTGCTCTTGTGCTTCAAATGATAGTCTCCCCAACACTCAACTCTCTCACACAGATTTGGCTATGGTGAAAGATGATTTGAGTGGAAAGCAACTTGGGGAAGGCTAGAGATCAAGATTCTTGTGGTAGGATTGGAATGTCTTGGTATCAACACATGAGTAGGTGGTTCTCTCTCGGAAAATGAGTAGTGGAAGTGTAGGCATGTTCTGATGGCTCTCTCTCTACTGGAGAAGGGGGTGGAGAGGTATATATAGCCTCCACACAAAATCCAACCGTTACACACATTTGACCCAACTCGGTCAGACCGAATAGTGGAACTCGGTGAGACCGTTTTAGTTCAAAATGTGAACATTAGGAATCTCAGTGGGACCGACTGGAACAACTCGGTGGGACCGATGTGCTAGGGCTTAGGGCAAACATCAACTCGGTGGCATCAATTGCATCAACTCGGTTAAACCGAAGTGAAGCAACAAGGCAACAGAGAGAATGTCAAGCAAACTCGGTGGGACCGATTGCACATTTCGGTGAGACCGAAATAATTACAATAGGCAACAGAGAGTTTGCAAGTCCATCTCGGTGAGACCGAGATCCATATCGGTGTGACCGAATTATCTAGGGTTTCTGGCAGTGGCTAGGTCAAATGAACTCGGTGGCGCCGGATAGGTCAAATCGGTGGGGCCGAGTTTGACTTTGAGTTTTGGACATATGTGGAAATGAGAAAGTGGCTGAGGGTTTTGGAGCAATATCACTAAGCACTTTGAGCAAGTAGACCATTACGCAACACCTCATCTCCTTTTAATAGTATTGGCTTTCCTATGGACTCAATGTGATCTCGTATCACTAAAATGAAAATGAAGAGTCCTGAGCTTTTACCAATCTTTGTCCTTCGCATTGGGTCCACATCTCTAGTCCATGCCATGCCAATCAATGAACTTTCTGAAATATTTAACTTGAATGTATATTAGTTCAATGAGCTATATGTTGTTATGAATTACCAAAACCACCCGGAGATTAGTTGCACTTTCAGTAACAATTCTTTGCGGAATCAATTCATTCTTATCATTAGGAACAACAGCAATACCTCCTTTCTTAGGGACACAATGAACAGGGACTTACCCATCTACTATCAGCAATAGGATAGATTATACCTGCCTCCAGAAGCTTTAGTACTTATTTCTTACCACTTCTTTCATCTTAGGATTTAACCGTCGTTGATGATCAATAACTGGCTTAGCATCAGGCTCCATATTAATTTTGTGCTGACATAGAGTGGGACTAATGCCCTTAAGATCATCAAGAGTATATCCAATAGAGGCACAACACTTCTTTAGAGTTTTCAATAATCTCCTTTCTTCATGCTCTGAAAGGTTAGCACTAATAATAACATGATCTATCTTCTTTTCATCAAGATAAGCATATTTCAAAGTATCAAGTAATTGTTTAAGCTCAAACACGGGATCACCCTTCGGTGGAGGAGGACCTCCAAGGATTTCAATAGGCAAATTGTCTTTCAAAACAGGTGTTTGGTTAAAGAATATTTCATCTAATTCCTTCCTTTCATTCATAAACATATCATTTTCATGGTCTAGCAAATATTGTTCTAAAGGATTAGTAGGACGCACAACAATAGAAGCAAGACCAATAATTTCATCCTTACTAGGCAATTCTTTATCATGGGGTTGTCTACGAAATTTAGAGAAATTAAAATCATGTGACACATCCCCAAAACTGACAGTAACAATTTCTTTCTCGTAGTCTATCCTAGCATTAACAATGTTCAAGAAAGGTCCACCAAATATAATGGGACAGAAATCATCTTATGGGGAACCAAGAACAAGAAAATCAGTAGGGTATTTTATTTTCCCACACAAGACTTCGACATCTCTAACAATCCCAATTGGTGATATAGTATCTCTATTGGCGAGCTTAATAGTAACATCAATATCTTCTATCTTAGCACGTGCAATATCATTCATAATTTCTTGATATAAAGTAAAAGGAATTGCACTCACACTAGCGCCCACGTCACATAAGCCATGATAACAATGATCTCCTATTTTAACAAAAACAACAGGCATGCCAACAATAGGTCCATGCTTATCTTTATCATCGGGTTTGGCAATTCTAGCAGCTTCATCATAGAAATAAAATAACATGCCCATCAATATTATCGACCAAGAGATCTTTAACCATAGCAATACTAGGTTCAACTTTAATTTGTTCAGGGGATGTAGGTGTTCTAGTATAACTCTTACGAACCACGGTTGAAGCTTTAGCGTGATCCTTTATCCTAACAGGAAAAGGTGGTTTCTCAATATAAGCAGTAGGAACAATAGGATCAACATTATAAGTAATGGTTTCTTCTTCAACTTTAATAGGTTCTACTACCTTCACTTCAATGGGAGTATGATATTTAAACCACTTCTCCTTAGGGAGATCAACATGAGTAGCAAATGATTCACTGAAAGAAGCTACTATCTCAGAGTCAAGTCCATACACTGGTACAACGAGGTGCTATACAAATGGTTTTTAACCCCTTTCCACGACGGCGTTCTGAACCGTCGCCTAGGGAGTGACTGCGATAGGGGGTCCTTCCCACACGACCCAGAAAACGTCGGGGATAGCCTCTCCTGGCACGCACGCTCGGCAAAATGAGGTCGTGTGCGATGGGCGAGCGATCAAGTACGATTATACAGCCCAATCGGTTCCCGCCGTAAGTACATCCCACACAGTCAGTCCCAAACAAACGTTTCTGTTTGTTATGTACATTCCACACAATCAATCCAGGGAAAACGTTTCCGTTCGTATGTACATCCCACACAGTCAATCCAGGGAAAACTTTTACATTCGTATGTACATCCCACACAGTCAATCCAGGGAAAACGTTTTCGTTCGTATGTACATCCCACATAGTTTTATGTATAGGCTCGTGTGTGATAGGTATAACTATCACACGCGCTCTACCTCGGTTAACCGTTTGCTTTTATTCAACTACATCACACACGATTTGATGAAGAAAGCTATGTGTCATTGGGCTATCCATCACAAGCGCTTTTACTGCTAGAACCGTTTGCAAAGTTCCATGACCCATTTAGCAGGTTTATTAGTTCATAATTAATAATTCCAGTATTACGCAAATTCACAATCCATATCAAACATCTGTTTGCCAATTTCATATCAGGCACATAAATATATCTTAACATCACAGTACGATAGCTACCTGAAAATAGCACAGTACAGCATATAGCTAGTTCAGCTTCATAAGAACAATATTAGAACAAATTATTCAGTTCCCTAATCGAGATCATCCAGGCTCGTCTTATCCTCCTCTGCTTTCAGTTCAGTAAGAACCTGTTTTGCACTGGCCAACCAGGAATGTGCCTCCTCCTTCGCCAACACCATCTTACCAAAGTCTGATTTAAAAAATCTGAGCTCATTCTCCACCTTCCCCTTTTTATCCCGCATCTTCAAATATTCTTCAGCATTGACAATACTTTCCCTAAGCCTACCTCTGTTCTCTTCCTCATACATGCTCCAGAGCTTTGCTAGGCACATCTTCAAAGACTGTGGCCACTCTTGATCAACCCACTGTAGGTAAGAACACTTCCGTTCATCCTATAATATTTAAAACTAGATCAATAACAATTGTAGGGGAAATGGGTTTATAGCAACATAGAAAATCACTGATACTTATTTTGAAAAACTGAAGAAACAGGTTAATTATGACATATCTTCTCAAAAAGATCGATGTGCAAATGAATTAATTGCTACTGAGACAACAACCAAATTCTGAAACATCAGAAGCTATAATTAACTACAAGTTCTTACTCATGTACCATAAATATGAGGAAGCCAAATATAACTGCAATAGCATAGCGACAGTGTTTGGATGACAGCAAATTGATACTAACAGGTGTGTACATGCACAAATTTAGTAACATAGAACTAATAGCACTAAGGTCGTCCACTATGTATGTCAAAACCGGTGTAAAGACAACTGTTGCTACATTTCGCACCGGTGCCCTGCACTGGCGAGCCGATGCAACGGAAAATAATCAGGGACTCGGACTCCGGAGCACCTAGTTGCTCCGATGCCCAGTTCCTTCGTGCCATAAAGATTTAGTATTTTACTGCTTGGCTGCTCGGATGTGTGGACCAAAGTTGGCTGCACAAACTGCTGAAGCGGTGCCAAATAATTTTCTAATGGCACCGCTGATGAGATGGCAACATTTTTAGATACTAGGTACAAACTGTGACACTGTCTTAGGATGCGTTTGGCTGGAGGTGTCGTATGAATGGGTTGGGACCTTGACAGTGTCTGAATCACATCTAACAAATGATTTGTAACAACGGAAGTGGGGCTAACCTTCTCTGCACATGCTAGAAACTTCCACTGTTCACAGATTCAAACACAAGTAGCTTCACACATGGAGATTGATGGTGATAACGAGCAGACAGATCTTTAGCCACCCCGTTCCATTCGTTGCAACTGATGGTCCTAGGGAGCTACAAGAGGAAGAAATGACTCAAATCGACCGCCTGGTTCAAATCCTTCATTCCAAGTCATAGCCCGAGAGAGAGAGAAGAGAGGCATACCCGGGTGGTGAAGGAGTCAGAGGAGGAGGAACCGCTAGAGGGGTCACTGAAGAAGACCATGGCGACCCAGCGGTAGGATGCGAGACGGCGAGAGCGAGGAAGCAAGCGAGGAAGCGGCTATAGCTTAGGAAGGAAGGAGGAAATAGGAGAAATGTGACTTGTGGTCGGGGAGAAAAGGGGGTGGCGAAGGGGGGCGGGGGTAGATATTCCGACGGTAGGCCAAAAATTTCGAAATGTGGAGGGAAACTTTGCACGCGGTGCCGCCGGACACCATTCACTTTGAACGATTGTGTGCATCGCAAACGATTCTTCTGCTTTACGCGCATGGGATGAGTTTGATAATTCAAATTTTGGTGGAAATTTCCCTGGGTACTGTCCTTATCCACGTCATTGCATAATTTAACATCGCTTGCTAATTTGGGCACACAAAAGAGCGTACAGCCCAGAGACCACACTTACTGAATCGAGCAATTTTAGTAATTAAACAGAGCCAGTTGACCTAAACATTACTCTAACAAAAGACCAGCATTAAAAACAAAGCCTAAGTATGCATAATTTTAACAAAGCCGCTGCCGCGCCGGCCTATGCATCGCCGGTGTGAGATGAGACGGCGATGACTTGTCCTAGCGACATGCCGCCGTTGGTGGACTCCGCGTCCCCCTGCTGAAGTCGACCGCGTCCTCGTCCTCGTCCTCGTCCTCGTCCTCGGCGCCGCCCTCAAGGTTGTAGTACTCATAGTAGTGGCTGCGCCAGAGCTCGTGTTGGTACTCCACCGCTGATTCCTTGACGGACAGACTCTTCTCTACCTCGACCTCGGCCACGCGCAACTCCTCCTCCCCGCGCTCCTCGATCTCCGCTGCCTCCTGCATCTATAGCTCCCGCTCGGCGATCTCATGATGAAGCAGGTGCTCCATGGCCACCGCCGCCTTTTCAGACGTGGGTTGCATGCTGGATTCCGAGGTGGACTGGAATATCTTGGCGTGTGCGTCCTCAGTCTTGGCATGGATGGCCTCGACCCGGGCCAGGGCTACATCAACGGCATGGACGGTAGCTTGAGTGCTCTCGGCGTTTGCAGCCGCCATCGCATCAGTAGCTGCAGCCGTCTCGGCTGCTGCAGCTGCCCTGTCGGCTGCCGCAGATGCCCTCTCAGCGGTTGCAGATGCGGCGGCACTCTCGGCATAGGCGGCTACGCTCTCGGCGCAGGCGGCGGCACTCGAGGAGGACGCCGCCACCGTACGGGCCTTCATGAAGCCTTTCCATGGTGTCATCTTTGCAAGAAGGGGTTGCAGGAATGGGGATCGGGATTCATGGATTTGGGGGTCGCCGGCACTGGAGCAGACGAGTCGGGGAAGCTTAAGGAGGAAGACTTAAACAGACCCACGAATTTTTATCGCAGACGGTTCCTACCAAAATTGTGTGTGAGGTTGTTGATATTTTTTATTAGTTGTAAAGACGAATTTGGAGTAAAGTGGCAACGGATGGTGTTTTAAATGTACAAGAAAAATTGTAGTACAAATATAACCGTCGTGTCAAATTTTGGAAAAATTCAGGGGTCATTGACCTTTTAAGACATTTAAGTGATTTTCTAGCCATTTAATGACCGTAATTCAAATTTGAACTACACGTACATGCAACAGCTAACCATAACGGTTTGAAAAGTCATATTTTGTGTACTTGTGTGCGAGTTAATTCCATGTGCAGTAAATTGGAAGGAATTTTCAAACATATTGGTCTCACGGCTATGACACAATTAAGCATGGAGTACCATGGCATTTAAATTCCAAAAAATTAAAAAAAGATCAGAAACACATGAAACCTTGCTTCATGTAATATCATGCCACCAAGATGATGTGGTAAATAATTTGGCACGTTTGACGAAAGTTTGGACACACACCCCTCACAAACCGAAGCAACCCACTAGAAGGCTCGTGGTTCCGAGAGGGAACAATGCATGTTTGATGACGAACGGGAGATAGCTTCCTCTTACGGGCTTTAAAACATTCCTACAGTTAACGTGCACTAATACAACTGTCGTGTCAAAATTTGGAGAATTTCAGGGGTCATTTGACCTTTTTAAGCATTTAAGTGATTTTCTAGCCATTTAATGACCGTAATGCAAATTTGAACTACATCTACGTGCACCGGTCACCATACCGGTTTGAAAAATCATATTTGTGTACTTGTGTGTGTAGGATCGAAAGTATGCCTAGAGGGGGTGATCAGACTACTTGACCAAATAAAAATCTAGCCTTTTCCCAATTTTAAGTCTTGGCAAATTTTAGCAACTTAGCACTAGTCAAGCAATCAACCTACACATGCAAGTCTAAGAGTATAGCAGTGGAATGTAAAACATTGCACATGAAGGTAAAGGGAGGAGTTTGGAGGGACCAAATGCAATGTAGACACGGAGAATTTGGCGTGGTTCCGATAGGTGGTGCTATCGTACATCCACGTTGATGGAGACTTCAACCCACGAAGGGTAACGGTTGCGCGAGTCCACGGAGGGCTCCACCCACGAAGGGTCCACGAAGAAGCAACCTTGTCTATCCCACCATGGCCATCGCCCACGAAGGACTTGCCTCACTAGGGTAGATCTTCACGAAGTAGGCGATCTCCTTGCCCGTACAAACTCCTTGCTTCAACTCCACAATCTTGACAGAGGCTCCCAAGTGACACCTAACCAATCTAGGAGACACCACTCTCCAAAAGGTAATAGATGGTATGTTGATGATGAACTCCTTGCTCTTGTGCTTCAAATGATAGTCTCCCCAACACTCAACTCTCTCTCACGGATTTGGATTTGGTGGAAAGATGATTTTCAGTGGAAAGCAACTTGGAGAAGGCTAGAGATCAAGATTCATATGGTTGGAATGGAATATCTTGACCTCCACACATGAGTAGGTGGTTCTCTCTCAGAAAATGTATGCTGGAAGTGTAGGCATGTTCTGATGGCTCTCTTCACGAATGAAGAGTGGGTGGAGGGGTATTTATAGCCTCCACACAAAATCTAACGGTTACACACAAATCCCCAAACTCGGTGGGACCGAATAATGAAACTCGGTCGGACCGATTCAGTTCAAAATGTGAACGTTAGGATTTTCAGTGGGACCAATTTCATTAGGGTTAGGGCATAACGTAATCTCGGTGAGACCGATTACACAAACTCGGTGGAACCGATGTTGGTAATAAGCTAACCAGAGAGTTGGTCAGGCAAACTCGGTGGGACCGATTCACTCATTTTGGTGAGACCGAAACGTTATGAAAGGGAAACAGAGATTTTGCATTGCGAACTCGGTGGGACCAATCGCTCATCTTGGTTGGACCGAAACGTTACGAAGGGAAACAGAGAGTTTGCAACCCCATCTCGGTGAGACCGAGATCCCTACCGGTGAGACCGAAGTGACTAGGGTTTCTGGTAGTGGCTATGTCAAAAGAACTCGGTGGCGCCGGATAGAATGTTTCGGTGGGGCCGGGTTTGACTTTTGGTTTGGGGCATATGTGGATATGAGAAAGTAGTTGAGGGTTTTTGGAGCATATCACTAACCATTTTGAGCAAGCAACACCTCATCCCCTTTTAATAGTATTGGCTTTTGCTATGGACTCAATGTGATCTTGGATCACTAAAAGTGAAATGTAGAGTCTTGAGCTTTAGAGCTTGAGCCAATCTTTTGTCCTTAGCATTTTGAGGGGTCCACATTTCTAATCCATGCCATGCCAATCATTGAGCTTTCCTGAAATATCTAACTTAAGATATCATTAGCTCAATGAGCTATATGTTGTTAGGAATTACCAAAACCACCCAGGGATAGTTGCACTTTCAATCTCCCCCTTTTTGTAATTGATGAAAACATATAGATCAAAGCTTCAACAAATGATCATAAGATTGAAATACATTGTCGCTTTGAGAAGTATGTGATAAGCAAGAGCTCCCCCTAAATTTTTGCATTATTTAAAATTTGCTTTTGAATGCAAATGCACAATCAATTAGGATCATGGGTTACTCTTCCATATCACATACATCTTGGTGGAGCGCTCAAAATGATAGAGATTAAAAGCATGCACTCATCACCAAGCAAAGTGAATGATCATATATGGAATATAAGAGATAATACCATCCAAGCAAGCATTAAAGTAGCATATGATAAAACACATGATCAAACAAGTATCTCACACACAGACATAAAGTATCAACCAAGCACACAAAAAGTTCAACCAAAAGCAAGAGAGACAAAGAAGAAAAACACTCGCTCTCGAAGCCTATGATCTATACATTTCTCCCCCTTTGGCAACAAGTTAGCAAAAAGTTTGAAAATGCATAGTGCTATACGTATCTCAGGCTTGATCTTCGGGAGGTGGTGTAGAGAGAACTCCAAGGACGAAGGCATCAGTTGATGTAGTTGGAGCTGGTGGAGTGGTTGTTGGAGGTGGTACTGAAGCTGTAGCTGCTGGTGCTGACGATGTAGCTCTAGTATCTGGTACTAGCACTGCAGCAGACCCTGACTCCTTGTCACTCGTTGAAAAGCATATGTAGTTGCCTTCCCTTTCCTCTATTCTGCTTCCTCATGGAGCTGCTCAACTTCTGTCTGTATCTCAGTGACCTTCATATCTAGATCATAAAATTTTGTCTCGATGATCCTCTCCAAGCTCTCCTGATTCTGAGTCAGGGTGGCCAAGCCCTTCTCAATCCTCAAAGTAGATTGGATCAGATATGCTAGCTGATCTTGCTTGCTCTTCAGGAACACCTGAGATGCTTCCTCTACGCTTGGCATCCTTGCAGCTTTCTCTGCCTTTGCTTTAGTTCTCTTCTCTTGTGCTTGTGCTGATGAAGGTTCATTCTCACTCGTTACAACTTCATTATCTTCAAATTCAGGGTACAGAGGTAGATGCTCTTTGTCAAACAAGTAAGTCCCTCTGCCCATCTTGGATTTGGTGAGCATCTGAATATGTGGAGCATACCCACAAGATCTCTTCTGATCAGCAGCTATCCTTCTGATTGTCTATACAATCAGACCCATGACCTTGAATTTTTGAGGCACATCAAATATTTGCAGCAAGTTGATGGAGTGTCCTCTAATCATCTTGTGATCTCCAGACTTGGGTAGCAAAGTGTGCCTTAAGATAGTGTTGATAGTGGGTAGACCAGACAACAAATAGTGGACAGATCCAAGCTTGTGTGTCTCCAAAGCTTTATCAGGGATCTCTTTGTACATGTTTGCCATAGAGTTGTGGTCTTTCTTCTTCTTGGCATACACATCCAAGTCATCCTCATGCTCTTCTGGGGCATTGATCAACTTGGCCCATTCTTCAACAGTTGATTGGTACCTTGTACCTTCAGACATCCATACTATCCTCCCATCTGGATAGAAATGAGCAGTGGAATAAAACTGCATGATTAGCTCATCATTCCATTTTGTGAGCTTCTGAACTACAAACTTGTCAACACCACATGCTTTGAAGCTGTCATGTACTCCTGGGAAGTGATCTTCATTCTCTTTGATGTATTCCCAATCAACCCATCTCATGTCACAGACAATTGGCTTCTTGTCAAGTAGAATAGTCTCATAAAAGCCTTGTTGTTCTTTGGTGTGCAACCTATAGTCCACAGCAGTTCTCCTTCTCACAACATAAGGATCAGACTGTCTCCAAAGTCTCAATCCTGCATCTTTCCTGATGTGCATGTCCTCAGCCACTGGATGAGTGTCATTGTGGTCTGGAATCTTGGGTTTCAGTTTTCTTAGCACTAGGGCTTCATCATCCTCTTCTTCAACTTCAGGCACTGGGGCCTTGTTCTTCTCTTCTGCAGGAACGTTTCTGGTGCTTCTCTTGGTCTTAGAGGGTTTCTGAGTTTGAGTTGCTGCTTTGGGAGCAGTCTTGGGCTTTGATGGAGCAGCCCCTGACTTGATTGCATCTCCCATAAGCTTCTGAGACTTGGGTGCTGGTGCAGCATCCTCTTCCTCTTCCTCTTCTTCTGAATCTCTTACCATAGTTGATTTTCTAAGAACTTTTGCAGTTGTGGTTCTTGCCCTCTTCTTCTTCTTGCCATCTCCAGCTGCTTCACGATCATCTGATTCTATGGTGAATTTCATGGTTTCTCCTGTTGGAACTTTCCTTGGCTTTGACATTGGGACTCTCTTTGCCGGTGCCTTCTTATTCAAGCCAGGCTTAGTTGCTGCAGCTATGCCATACTCTTTCTTCAGCACTTTCTTCCTTGAGGTGGCCTCATCCTCAACAGCCACATAGTCCTCATCCTCAGAATCTGAGGTTCTCTTCTTCCTTGTTGTAGTGGCTGCCTTGGGAAAGTTACTTGGTGTGCTCCTGCTGCCCTCACTCATTTGCACTTGCTCTTCAGTTCTGTTCTAGCTGTCACTCTGGTCAGACATCTTGGCAAGCAAACTAACAGCAAACCCTGTGAATAGATATAGATGAGGTAGAATAGATGAGCATCACAAAGTGCAGAGTTTTTGTAAAACAGATGAGTCAAAAACTTAGTTTTAGTTCTCCACAGAAAGCATTTCGGAGCTACCGATTTGTTAAACTTGGTGACACCAAAGAAACTTTTGGAACCTAAACTAGTGAACTCGGTCAGACCGAGTCACAGTTCAGTGGCTCCAAGATTGCTAGGGTTTCACAGAGAATCAAACTCGATCGCACCAATTTGCAGTTTTCGGTCAGACCGAAAACGCATGTGCAATGGCCTAAGCCAAATCGGTGAGACCGATTTCTACAACTCGGTCGGTCCGAGATGAGTTCGGCGGAGACCTAACCCTAAATTTTCAATGCAAATCTAACCTAAAGGATGTTTTCTCTGGATAGACTGTTTTCATACGTGGTAAAGATCATGGCAAAGCAATGTGCTACGAATAGAAGTGGGTAAATAGCACATAGAGTCGGACCCATACTCTAGTTCGGCGGGAGTTTTCTACGGCGACAACGGCAGAGCAGAATTCTGTTGACGGCGACGGAGACCAGCGGTGGGAGGTCGCTGGCGGCGAGGAGACGATCCGGAGACCCGAGGAGGCAGAGCAGGACACGCGCGGGCTGAGGAGTTTGAAGAAATTTCCAAAATCTCACCCGTGGGCTTATATATCCCGACCCTGTCGGTGTGACCGAGTGGAACAACTCGGTGGCACCGAGATGCAGAATCGCAAGCGGTTACTACAATTCGGTGTGACCGAAAAGTTCAAATCGGTTGCACCGAGATGAAAAACCTAGATCAACTTAGTGAACTCGGTGTGACCGAAGTGGATGACTCGGTCATACCGAAATGCACAAAGAGGTTTTGGAAGTTTAAGTCTATGACGAATCGGGGACTCCGAGTGCTCCTCACACAGAGTGGTTCGAATTTGACTTGATCAAACTTTGTGATGTAGCATGAATAGAGTTCGAGACGAGAAAAGCATAGATAGCTAGAGTGTGTTCTTAGGCATTCTTGTCCATCCATTTGGCAAAAGAGAGAAAACCAAGCAATCAAAGCAACAAATGGATGTCCTCGAATGAGTAAAATATGCAACCAACATGCTCACACAATAAGATGGCAAATGAAATATGTGACGAAGCATGCACAAAACACTCTAGCATCTATCAAGCAATTGGTAATGACTAGGTCATCTATATATGAGTATATTGACTTAGGAGTCAAATGAGAACATTTGATCATAGGTCATACTCATCGTTTAAGCACAAGTGGGGTTACCACTTTTACATAATGCATTGTTGTGTTCACACCATTAGAGTTGCTTTAGCTCAATTGGTTAGAGTAAAGCTCCCCTAGATGTGATATCCCCCCTAAGAGGGATGAACTAACCTTGGGTTTTGTCGATGATGACTTCATGTAGGTGTTGAAGATGTGGACGCTCAATGTTGATGTAGATCATTCGGAGCAATCCATTCGAGTGAGTTGCACTTCCAATACCTACACGGGTTAGTCCCACAAGGAACAAACAAGGATATCCATAGACATAGAGTGATGTACACATAGATGATGTCCATGAAAGCATTAGGTTACCTTGTCCCTTGTCTTACCAACAAGAGGGTTTGTGACTCCTTGAACTAGTGCAATATGTGGAAGTTGTTTGCACATGTCCTTGCCAAAGAGTATGAGTGAAGCATGTTGGTGGAGTCACCCTCAAGAACTCTCTAGTTCTTCTTCTTTTGGATCCACATCATCTTGATGGGAATCCTTGGAGTTGTAGTCGTACTTGATGTAGTCTTTGGAACCCACTTGACCAAGGCTTTGGGAGCTTCTTCAAATGCATCAATCTCCACTCGAAGCTTGTCCTTGTCTTTTTGCTTGTGGTCTTGTGGTGGAAGATCATCTTGAGCTTGAGTTCCTTGGAAAGAAGTAGGATCATACTTCTCTTATTTGGGAACAAACTTCGTCTTGGGGTATTGATCTTCTTCTCACTCAACTCCATTGGCATTGAACTTTCGTTCAAAACCAACACCTTGATTCTTCGGGTGCCTTCCTTGCTTGCGTACAATTTCCTTAAATTGCTTCCTTCCGGCAAGGCTCTTGTAAACACCTTTCTCTATAATTCCCTTCAATAAGCTATTTTCTTACTCAGGTGTAACTTGGCTAAGAGAATCATTAGTAGAATCAAGAGAACTACTAGAAGTAACAATATTGGATTTAGCATGCTTGTTGTTACTACTAGATGAAGAATCTTTCTTACTCTTGTTGCTAGATTTTACTTGTGGCATGTAAGTAGATAAGAGTAAACGCTTGGCAATGTAAGAAGAACTTTTCTTGCAAAGATAATCATTGATTGCTTTTAAGAACCCATGCTCTTGCTCAAGGTTGAGCTTTTCAAAGCGTAGCTTCTCATGAGTCTTTAAAAGTACTCGATGATCTTCCAAGGTAGTTTCATGAGCTAACTTAAGAGTGTTTAGTTATTTAGTTAGACGCTCAATCTCCTTCTTATCATCGTCATTAGTTTTATCTTGATTAGCATGATTAATAGCAAATTCATCATAGTTTTCATAACTAGAGTTGTCAACAAGTAAATCATCATCTCCTAGCAAATCAACTTCATCACTATTGAAATCAGCATACTCGGGGTGTGATACCTTTGGGCCTTTAGCCATGAAGCATCTTCCAATTCCCTTCATTTGGTGAGTCAAATATGTCATAGGAGTTGGTTGACACAAGTGCTAGACCGGCAAAACCTTCATCTTGAGTATATTCGGAGTCGGAGTGATAACTTCTTTTGGAGTGATGTTCGGAGTCGGAACCGAATACCCATTCACCAATGTGAGCTTGATGTCTTCGTTTTGTGTAGCTTTTTGATGATTTGTCCTTCCTTTCCGAATCCTTGCTTCTCCGAGAGGTTCTTCGTTCATAACGATCATCTCTACTCCTTCTCTTTCTTGGTGGTGTTTCTTCTCTTCTACTTCTTCTTTTGGGAGAATCTTCTCTTCTTTTGTAGGGAGCCGTACACTCATTGGAGTAGTGTCCGGGTCTTCCACAATTGTAGCAATTTCGTTCACGACTTGAAGATCTTTTGTCATTGTAGGACCTTGACTTGGAACTTCTTTCCTTGCTTCTACTCTTGTAGAACTTGTTGAAATTCTTCACCATTAGGCTCAATTCTTCATTGAAGGTTTGTTTCTCACTTGATGATGTGGGAGCATCACATGAGGCTTTGTAAGCACCACTTGACTTGTTGTGGAGCTCTTCCTTATCCTTAAATGACACCTCATGAGCAACAATTCTTCCAATGACTTCTGTTGGCTTGAGATCTTTGTAATTGGGCATCATTTGGATCAATGTGCACACGGTATCATATTTTCCATCCAAGGCTCTAAGGATCTTCTTGATGATGAATCTATCGGTCATCTCTTTACTTCCTAAGCCGGCAATCTCATTTGTGATGAGAGCAAGCCTAGAGTACATTTCAGCGACACCTTCACCATCCTTCATTTTGAACTTGTCAAGTTGACTTTGAAACACATCCAATTTGGATTCCTTGATGGAGTCGGTACCTTCATGCATATCAATCAAAGTATCCCAAATTTCCTTTGCATTCTCAAGACGACTAATTTTGTTGAATTCTTCGGGGCACAATCCGTTGAAGAGAATATCACAAGCTTGAGCATTGTATTGCAGCATCTTCAACTCTTCCGCGGTAGCTTCACGGTTCGGTTCTCTCCCATCAAAGAATTCACCTTGCAAGCCAATACACACAATATCCCAAACGGCGGGGTTATGTCCAAGAATATGCATTTTCATCTTGTGCTTCCAACTAGCAAAATTAGTACCATCAAAGTAAGGACCTCTACGGTGGTAATTTCCCTCGCTAGACGCCATACTCTCCTAGGTTGTGAAACCAAAGCTATGATCACCAAAAGCTATGGAAATCCAGGCAAATGGAGACCGTAGCTCTCATACCACTTGTAGGATCGAGAGTATGTCTAGAGGGGGGTGATTAGACTACTTGACCAAATAAAAATCTAGCCTTTTCCCAATTTTAAGTCTTGGCAGATTTTAGCAACTTAGCACTAATCAAGGAATCAACCTACACATGCAAGTCTAAGAGTATAGCAGCGGAATGTAAAACATTGCACATGAAGGTAAAGGAAGGAGTTTGGAGGGAACAAACGCAATGTAGACACGGAGATTTTGGCGTGGTTCCGATAGGTGGTGCTATCATACATCGACGTTGATGGAGACTACAACCCACGAAGGGTAACGGTTGCGCGAGTCCACAGAGGGCTCCACCCACGAAGGGTCCACGAAGAAGCAACCTTGTCTATCCCACCATGGCCATCGCCCATGAAGGACTTGCCTCACTAGGGTATATCTCCACGAAGTAGGCGATCTCCTTGCCCGTACAAACTCCTTGCTTCAACTCCACAATCTTGACGGAGGCTCCCAAGTGACACCTAACCAATCTAGGAGACACCACTCTCCAAAAGGTAATAGATGGTGTGTTGATGATGAACTCCTTGCTATTGTGATTCAAATGATAGTCTCCCCAACACTCAACTCTCTCTCACGGATTTCGATTTGGTGGAAAGATGATTTGAGTGGAAAGCAACTTGGAGAAGGCTAGAGATCAAGATTCATATGGTTGGAATGGAATGTCTTAACCTCAACACAGTAGGTGGTTCTCTCTCAGAAAACGTATGTTGGAAGTGTAGGCATGTTCTGATGGCTCTCTTCACGAATGAAGAGTGGGTGGAGGGGTATTTATAGCCTCCACACAAAATATAACCGTTACACACAAATCCCCAAACTCGGTGGGACCGAATAATGAAACTCGGTCGGATCGATTCAGTTCAGAATGTGAATATTAGGCTTTTTGGTGGGACCGACATGTCAACTCAGTGGGACCGAGTTCATTAGGGTTAGGGCATAACGTAATCTCGGTGAGACCGATTACACAAACTCGGTGGAACCGATTTTGGTAATAAGCTAACCATAGAGTTGGTCACGCAAACTCGGTGGGACCGATTCGCTCATTTTGGTGAGACCGAAACGTTACAAAAGGGAAACAGAGTTTGCATTGCGAACTCGGTGGGACCGATCGCTCATCTCGGTTGGACCGAAACGTTACGAAGGGAAACAGAGAGTTTGCAATCCCATCTCGGTGAGACCGAGATCCCTATCGGTGAGACCGAAGTGACTAGGGTTTCTGGCAGTGGCCATGTCAAGAGAACTCGGTGGCGCCGGATAGAATGTTTCGGTGGGACCGAGTTTGACTTTTGGTTTGGGACATATGCGGATATGAGAATGTAGTTGAGGGTTTTTGGAGCATATCACTCAACATTTTGAGCAAGCAACCCATTAAGCAACACCTCATCCCCTTTTAATAGTATTGGCTTTTGCTATGGACTCAATGTGATCTTGGATCACTAAAAGTGAAATGTAGAGTCTTGAGCTTTAGAGCTTGAGCCAATCTTTTGTCCTTAGCATTTTGAGGGGTCCACATTTCTAATCCATGCCATGCCAATCATTGAGCTTTCCTGAAATATCTAACTTAAGATATCATTAGCTCAATGAGCTATATGTTGTTAGGAATTACCAAAACCACCCAGGGATAGTTGCACTTTCAATCTCCCCCTTTTTTGTAATTGATGAAAACATATAGATCAAAGCTTCAACAAATGATCATAAGATTGAAATGCATCGTCGCTTTGAGAAGTATGTGATAAGCAAGAGCTCCCCCTAAATTTGTGCATTATTTAAAATTTGCTTTTGAATGCAAATGCACAATCAATTAGGATCATGGGTTACTCTTCCATATCACATACATCTTGGTGGAGCGCTCAAAATGATAGAGATTAAAAGCATGCACTCATCACCAAGCAAAGTGAATGATCATATATGGAATATAAGAGATAATATCATCCAAGCAAGCATTAAAGTAGCATATGATCAAACACATGATCAAACAAGTATCTCACACACAGACATAAAGTATCAACCAAGCACACAAAAAGTTCAACCAAAAGCAAGAGAGACAAAGAAGCAAGACACTCGCTCTCGAAGCCTATGATCTATACATTTCTCCCCCTTTGGCAACAAGTTAGCAAAAAGTTTGAAAATGCATAGTGCTATACGTCTCTCAGGCTTGATCTTCGGGAGGTGGTGTAGAGAGAACTCCAAGGACGAAGGCATCAGTTGATGTAGTCGGAGCTGGTGGAGTGGCTGCTGGAGGTGGTACTGAAGCTATAGCTGCTAGTGCTGACCTTGTAGCTCTAGTATCTAGTACTAGCACTACAACAGACCTCTGACTCCTTGGCACTCGTTGAAAAGCATCTGTAGTTGACTTCCCTTTCCTCTCTTATTCTTCCTCCTGGAGCTGCTCAACTGCTGTCTGTATCTCAGTGACCTTCAGATCAAGATCATTAAATTTTGTCTAGATGATCCTCTCCAAGCTCTCCTGATTCTGAGTCAGGGTGGCCAAGCCCTTCTCAATCCTCAAAGTTTGATGATGAACGGGAGATAGCTTCCTCTTACGGCCTTCAAATTGTTTCTACATTTAACGTGCACTAATACAACTTTCATGTGAAAATTTGAAAAATTCTAGGGGTCATTTGACCTTTTAAAGACATTTAAGTGATTTTCTATCCATTAATGACCGTATTCAAATTTGAACTACATCTACATGCAACAGCTAACCATAACGGTTTGAAAAATCATATTTGTGTACTTGTGTGCTAGTTAATTCCATGTGCAGTAAATTAGAAGGAATTTTCAAACATATTAGTGTCATGGCATGGACACATGCATGGAGTGCCATGGCTTTTTAATTCCAAAAAATAAAAAAAATGATCAGAAAAACATGAAACCTTGCTTGATGTAATGTCATGCTACCAAGATGATGTAGTAAAAAAATTGGCATGTTTGACGAAAGTGTGGACACACCCCTCACAAACCGTAGCAACTCACTAGACGGCTCGTATTTCCGAGAGGGAACAATGTATGTTTGATGACGAACATGAGATAGCCTACTTTTATGGCCTTCAAATTTTTCCTACATGTCACGTGCACTAATACAACTATCATGTGAAAAAATGGAAAATTCTAGGGGTCATTTGACCTTTTAAAGACATTTAAGTGATTTTCTAGCATTTAATCACCGTAATTCAAATTTGAACTACATCTACATGCAACGGCTAACCATAACGGTTTGAAAAATCATATTTTTGTGTACTTGTGTGCGAGTTAATTCCATGTGCAGTAAATTGGAAGGAATTTTCAAACATATTGGTGTCACGGTCTGGACACACATGCATGGAGCGCCATGCCATTCAAATTCCAAAAAATAAAAAAAATGATCAGAAACACATGAAACCTTGCTTGACGTAATGTCATGCCACCAAGATGATGTGGTAAAATAATTGGCCTGTTCGACGAAAGTCTGGACACACACCCCTCACAAACCGGAGCAACTCACTAGAAGGCTCGTGGTTTCGAGAGGGAACAATGCATGTTTGATGACGAACGGGCGATAGCTTCCTCTTATGGGCTTCAAAAAAATTCTACAGTTAACATGCACTAATACAACTGTCATGTCAAAATTTGGAAAATTTCAGGGGTCATTTGACCTTTTTAAGACATTTAAGTGATTTTCTAGCCATTTAATGACCGTAATCCAAATTTGAACTACATCTACATGCATCGGCTAACCATAACGGTTTGGAAAAAATATTTGTGTACTTGTGTGCGAGTTAATTCCATGTGCAGTAAATTGGAACAAATTTTCAAACATATTGGTGTCACGGCTTGGACACATGCATGGAGTGCCACGGCATTTAAATTCCAAAAAATTAAAAAATCATCAAAGGATGTAAATATCCGGTGTTCAAAAAAGAAAATGTAAAGATCTGGCAAGACAACCACCTCCCACACGATTGGCGCTCTATTTCGCGCCTCGAGGTTTGGAAGGTGAGTGGCGCGGGTTATTAATCAAACACGATTCTGTATTCGAAACCGTCAGCTATTAAGTTCACACACGGATTTTGCTGCGGGAATCGTGTGTAATTCAAACTAGAGTACTCGTAAATTTCGACGACCGGCGTGTGTACTGTTCCCGTCAATCTAGATTCCGGCCGCCAATAAATACTACCTTGCTCACGTCGTCCCGCCTACATTCTCATCTACATCCTTCCCTCGCTCGCCCTCTCTCTCTCTCTCAAATCTCTACCATGGCGCCGCCGATCTGCCCACGGGCCGCCGAGGAGTCACCCCCCCCCCCCCGAGGTTGTGCCGGACCCCCCCAACTTTGGATTGGTTTTGGGGCCAGTACAATCTTTGTCTGTCGAAGTCGCTACTGCCGGCTGAGAAAGCCAGGAAAGTGGCGTTCAAGAAGGAGATGGCGGAGGAGGAAGCCAGGTACCAGGCGGCCTGTGAAGCCTGTGATGCCGCCTGGAAAAAGGAGGCGGTGGAGCTTTGGGGGCGGGCACGTCGTCGTGCGGAGGAGGTGTATGAAGACAGGTACTTCGCAAGGAAGGTCAAAGGCGCTAGGCGCCTCATCGCTGTGTGGATGTGGGCTGATAAGCTCCAGCGTGCCACCGATGAGGAGCTCTGGTGGGCGCCCAACGAAATGGCAAGATCGTTCGCACTCGTCCGCCAACAAGAGGCATATCGGTACGTCAAGCGCTGCGAGGCGGAGGAGGCGGACTACTGCCTCCGCGCTGGGAAGATGCCGCGCACCAGGGAGCTGCTAGCGAGGGGCTGCCGGAATACTGCCCCCAGGAGGGATTATTAGTTTTAGTATTGTTCGTTTTCAATTTTATGCATTGTACCTAGTAGTTAAGTATCATCACGTATATGTGATGATATTATATCTATTATGTGATGAACTAATAAACAATTAATATATATATATTATGAATTCCATTTTCTATCTATTTTTGTATACTAATTTGTATCTAGCTGTTATCATCCACATATACAGAATGGGAAGCATATATACACACATTGAAACAGAACATATAAGAACGGAAAACAGAGTACACACATTGAAACAGAGCAATATTATGATTGTTGTGAATACATAGCGATCCACATCAAAACGACTCAACAAAATAAAACGCGTCCATGAGACCATGACTAGCAGCCCTTGCCTACGGTAGCTCTTGGCTCTGCGTGAACTCGTGCAGTCGTTCGTCCAAGTGGTCGACACGCTCGCGGTACATCTGGAGCACGATCTCGAGCTCCAAGCTGGCTATTTCATCGGAGATCACCAGTTCGAGGATGCGACGACCATGTTCCTCTACTGCGCCCAGGTGGACACCTGGGCCAAGGAGGCGGTCAAGTCTAGCGACCAGCGCGTTGGCATCGAGCGCGCCGTGGAAAAGGCGAATGGCACGACCCATGCGAACGGCGCGGCGGGCGTTCGGTGCAAGTACGGCGCGGCCGGCCTCTGGTGCAAGTACGGCGCAGAGGGCCTCTGCCCACTCCTGGCGAGGAATGGGGGTACTGACGGGATGTGTACCCAGCTGCGACGCCCTATTAACAGCAGGCAAGCTCCCATGGATCCGCTCTTGCTGTGCGGCGCGTCGCGCCTCTCACTCTGCCACGCTCCAACGGTCTGGCCATGCGGCAAGCCGCAGCCTATGCGCGGACGCGCCTAGCTTGCTCTGCGGCGCGCTGATACGTCTCCAACGTATCTATAATTTTTTATTGTTCCATGCTATATTATATTTTGTTTTGGACATTATTGGGTTTATTATACACTTTTATATTATTTTTGGGACTAACCTATTAACCGGAGGCCCAGCCCAGAATTGTTGTTTTTTGCCTATTTCAGAGTTTCGCAGAAAAAGAATATCAAACGAAGTCCAAACGGAATGAAACCTCTGGGAACGTGATTTTCGGAACGAACGTGATCCAGAGGACTTGGACCCTACGTCAAGACATCAACCAGGAGGGCACGAGGTAGGGGGGCGCCTACCCCCCTGGGCGCGCCCTCCACCCTCGTGGGCCCCCTGTTGCTCCACCGACGTACTCCTTCCTCCTATATATATATACGTACCCCCAAACTACCAGATACGGAGCCAAAAACCTAATTCCACCGCTGCAACCTTCTGTACCCGTGAGATCCCATCTCGGGGCCTATTCCGGAGCTCCGCCAAAGGGGGCATCGATCACGGAGGGCTTCTACATCAACACCATAGCCTCTCCGATGATGTGTGAGTAGTTTACCTCAGAACTTCGGGTCCATAGTTATTAGCTAGATGGCTTCTTCTCTCTTTTTGGATCTCAATACAATGTTCTCCCCCTCTCTTGTGGAGATCTATTCGATGTAATCTTCTTTTGCGGTTTCTTTGTTGAGACCGATGAATTGTGGGTTTATGATCAAGTTTATCTATGAACAATATTTGAATCTTCTCTGAATTCTTTTATGTTTGATTGGTTATCTTTGCAAGTCTCTTCGAATTATCAGTTTGGTTTGGCCTACTAGATTGATCTTTTTTGCAATGGGAGAAGTGCTTAGCTTTGGGTTCAATCTTGCGTTGTCCTTTCCCAGTGACAGTAGGGGCAGCAAGGCACGTATTGTATTGTTGCCATCGAGGATAACAAGATGGGGTTTATATCATATTGCATGAGTTTATCCCTCTACATCATGTCATCTTGCTTAAAGCGTTACTCTGTTCTTATGAACTTAATACTCTAGATGCATGCTGGATAGCGGTCGATGGGTGGAGTAATAGTAGTAGATGCAGGCAGGAGTCGGTCTACTTGTTTCAGACGTGATGCCTATATACATGATCATACCTAGATATTCTCATAACTATGCTCAATTCTGTCAATTGCTCAACAGTAATTTGTTCACCCACCGTAAATACTTATGCTCTTGAGAGAAGCCACTAGTGAAACCTATGGCCCCGGGGTCTATTTTCCATCATATTAATCTTCCGTCAACAAGTTATTTCTAGCGCCGTTTTTATTTTACTTTCTTTACTTTGCATCTTTATCATAAAAATAACAAAAATATTATCTTATCATATCTATCAGATCTCACTCTCGTAAGTGACCGTGTAGGGATTGACAACCCCTTATCGCGTTGGTTGCGAGGATTTATTTGTTTGTGTAGGTGCGAGGGACTCGTGCGTGGCCTCCTACTAGATTGATACCTTGGTTCTCAAAAACTGAGGGAAATACTTATGCTACTTTGCTTCATCACCCTTTCCTCTTCAAGGGAAAACCAACGCAGTGCTCAAGAGGAGGAGGATTTCTGGCGCCGTTGCCGGGGAGTCTCCGCAAAAGTCAACATACCAAGTACCCATCACAAACCCTTATCTCCCGCATTACATTATTTGCCATTTGCCTCTCGTTTTCCTCTCCCCCACTTCACCCTTGTCGTTTTATTCGCCCTCTCTTTTCGGTTTGCCTCTTTTTGCTCGTCTCTTGTTTGCCCGTGTGTTGGATTGTTTGCTTGTCACGATGGCTCAAGATAATACTAAATTGTGTGATTTCACCAATACCAACAACAATGATTTCCTTAGCACTCCGATTGGTCCTCTTACTGATACTGAATCTTGTGAAATCAATACTGCTTTATTGAATCTTGTCATGAAAGATCAATTCGCCGGCCTTCCTAGTGAAGATGCCGCTACCCATCTAAATAGCTTCGTTGATTTGTGTGATTTGGGTGCTAGTGTTTCCACGATTCCAAAGACTTTGTGCGACTTGTTAGGTTTCCGTGATTTTGATGATTGCTCTTTAAACTTGCACCTTGCGGATTCCACCATTAAGAAACCTATGGGAAGAATTAATGATGTTCTTATTGTTGCAAATAGGAACTATGTGCCCGTAGATTTTATTGTTCTTGATATCGATTGCAATCCTTCATGTCCTATTATTCTTGGTAGACCTTTCCTTAGAATGATCGGTGCAATTATTGATATGAAGGAAGGAAATATTAGATTCCAATTTCCGTTAAGGAAAGGCATGGAACACTTTCCTAGAAAGAAAATAAAATTACCTTATGAATCTATTATGAGAGCCACTTATGGATTGCCTACCAAAGATGGCAATACCTAGATCTATCCTTGCTTTTATGCCTAGCTAGGGGCGTTAAACGATAGCGCTTGATTGGGAGGCAACCCAATTTTATTTTTAGTTTTTTTGATTTTTGCTTCTGTTTAGGAATAAATCTTTTATCTAGCCTCTGGTTAGACTTGTTTTTATGTTTTAATTAGTGTTTGTGCCAAGTTAAACCTATAGGATCTTCTTGGATTATAGTTATTTGATCTTGCTGTAAATTCCAGAAACTTTCTGTTCACGAAAATAATTGTTAAAAATCACCAGAACGTGATAAAATATTGATTCCAATTGCTTCTGATCAATAAACAAATTGTCTAGGTCTTCCTATTTTTTCTGAATTTTTGGAGTTCCAGAAGTTTGCGTTAGTTACAGATTACTACAGACTGTTCTGTTTTTGACAGATTCTGTTTTTCGTGTGTTGTTTGCTTATTTTGATGAATCTATGGCTAATAAAATAGTTTATAAACCATAGAGAAGTTGGAATAAAGTAGGTTTAACACCAATATAAATAAAGAATGAGTTCATTACAGTACCTTGAAGTGGTGTTTTGTTTTCTTTCGCTAACGGCGCTCACGAGATTTTCTGTTAAGTTTTGTGTTGTGAAGTTTTCAAATTTTGGGTGAAAGATTTGATGGATTATGGAACAAGGAGTGGCAAGAGCCTAAGCTTGGGGGTGCCCATGGCACCCCAAGATAATCTAAGGACACCAAAAAGCCAAATCTTGGGGATGCCCCGGAAGGCATCCCCTCTTTCGTCTACTTCCATCGGAAACTTTACTTGGAGCTATATTTTAATTCACCACATGATATGTGTTTTGCTTGGAGCGTCTTGTATTATTTTAGTCTTTGTGTTTTAGTTTACCACAATCATCCTTGCTATACACACCTTCTGAGAGAGACACACATGATTCGGAAAATTGTTAGAATACTCTATGTGCTTCACTTATATCTTTTGAGTTATATAGTTTTTGCTCTAGTACTTCACTTATATCTTTTAGAGCACGGTGGTAACTTTTGTTTTATAGAAACTATTGTTCTCTCATGCTTCACTTAGATTATTTTGAGAGTCCTACAAAACAGCATGGTAGTTTGCTTTAACTATGATAGGCATGCAAGAAAAGAAAAAGAAAAATTCTTATGAGTGTGTTGAATACTATGAGAAGTTTGATGCTTGATAATTGTTTTGAGATATGAAGATGGTGATATTAGAGTCATGCTAGTTGAGTAGTTTTGAATTTGAGGAATACTTGTGTTAAAGTTTGTGATTCCCGTAGCATGCACGTATGGTGAACCGTTATGTGATGAAGTCGGAGCATGATTTATTTATTGATTGTCTTCCTTATGAGTGGCGGCCGGGGACGAGCGATGGTCTTTTCCTACCAATCTATCCCCCTAGGAGCATGTGCGTAATACTTTGCTTTGATAACTTGTAGATTTTTGCAATAAGTATATGAGTTCTTTATGACTAATGTTGAGCCCATGGATTATACGCACTTTTTCTCCTTCCACCACTGCTAGCCTCTCTAATACCGCGCACTTTTCGCCGGTATCATACACCCACCATATACCTTCCTCAAAACAGCCACCATACCTACCTATCATGGCATTTCCATAGCCATTCCGAGATATATTGCCATGCAACTTACCACCGTTTCGTTTATTATGACACGCTCCATCATTGTCATATTGCTTCGCATGATCATGTAGTTGACATTGTATTTGTGGCAAAGCCACCGTTCATAATTCTTTCATACATGTCACTCTTGATTCATTGCATATCCCGGTACACTGCTGGAGCCATTCACATAGAGTCATATTTTGTTCTAAGTATTGAGTTATAATTGTTGAGTTGTAAGTAAATGAAAGTGTGATGATCATCATTTTTAGAGCATTGTCCCAAGTGAGGAAAGGATGATGGAGACTATGATTCCCCCACAAGTCGGGATGAGACTCCGGACGAAAAAAAGAGGCCATAAAAAAAAGAAAAGGCCCAAATAAAAAAATGAGAGAAAAAGAGAGAAGGGACAATGCTACTATCCTTTTACCACACTTGTGCTTCAAAGTAGCACCATGATCTTCATGATAGAGAGTCTCTTATGATATCACTTTTATATACTAGTGGGAAATTTTCATTGTAGAACTTGGCTTGTATATTCCAATGATGGGCTTCCTCAAAATGCCCTAGGTCTTCGTGAGCAAGCGAGTTGGATGCACACCCACTTAGTTTCTTTCGTTGAGCTTTCATATACTTATAGCTCTAGTGCATCCGTTGCATGGCAATCCCTGCTCACTCACATTGATATCTATTAATGGGCATCTCCATACCCCGTTGATATGCCTAGTTGATGTGAGACTATCTTCTCCTTTTTTGTCTTCTCCACAACCACCATTCTATTCCACATATAGTGCTATGTCCATGGCTCACCCTCATGTATTGCGTGAAGATTGAAAAAGTTTGAGAACACTAAAAGTATGAAACAATTGCTTGGCTTGTCATCGGGGTTGTGCATGATTTAAATACTTTGTGTGGTGAAGATAAAGCACAGCCAGACTATATGATTTTGTAGGGATAATTGCTTAGTTAGTATGCTTGAAGTATTATTATTTTTATGTCAATATTAAACTTTTGTCTTGAATCTTTCGGATCTGAATATTCATACCACAATTAAGAAGAATTACATTGAAATTATGCCAAGTAGCATTCCACATCAAAAAAATTGTTTTTATCATTTACCTACTCGAGGACGAGCAGGAATTAAGCTTGGGGATGCTTGATACGTCTCCAACGTATCTATAATTTTTTATTGTTCCATGCTATATTATATTCTGTTTTGGACATTATTGGGCTTTATTATACACTTTTATATTATTTTTGGGACTAACCTATTAACCAGAGGCCCAGCCCAGAATTGTTGCTTTTTCCTATTTCGGAGTTTCTTAGAAAAAGAATATCAAACAGAGTCCAAACGGAATGAAACCTTCGGGAACATGATTTTCGGAACGAACGTGATCCAGACGACTTGGACCCTACGTCAAGACATCAACCAGGAGGGCACGAGGTAGGGGGGCGCGCCTACCCCCCTGGGCGCGCCCTCCACCCTCGTGGGCCCCTGTTGCTCCACCGACGTACTCCTTCCTCCTATATATACCTACGTACCCCCAAACTACCAGATACGGAGCCAAAAACCTAATTCCACTGCCGCAACCTTCTGTACCCGTGAGATCCCATCTCGGGGCCTGTTCCGGAGCTCCGCCGGAGGGGGCATCGATCACGGAGGGCTTCTACATCAACACCATAACCTCTCCGATGATGTGTGAGTAGTTTACCTCAGACCTTCGGGTCCATAGTTATTAGCTAGATGGCTTCTTCTCTCTTTTTGGATCTCAATACAATGTTCTCCCCCTCTCTTGTGGAGATCTATTCGATGTAATCTTCTTTTGCGGTGTGTTTGTTGAGACCGATGAATTGTGGGTTTACGATCGAGTTTATCTATGAACAATATTTGAATCTTCTCTGAATTCTTTTATGTATGATTGGTTATCTTTGCAAGTCTCTTCAAATTATCAGTTTGGTTTGGCCTACTAGATTGATCTTTCTTGCAATGGGAGAAGTGCTTAGCTTTGGGTTCAATCTTGTGGTGTCCTTTCTCAGTGACAGTAGGGGCAGCAAGGCACGTATTGTATTGTTGCCATCGAGGATAACAAGATGGGGTTTATATCATATTGCATGAGTTTACCCCTCTACATCATGTCATCTTGCTTAAAGCGTTACTCTGTTCTTATGAACTTAATACTCTAGATGCATGCTGGATAGCGGTCGATGTGTGGAGTAATAGTAGTAGATGCTGGCAGGAGTCGGTCTACTTGTCTCCGACGTGATGCCTATATACATGATCATACCTAGATATTCTCATAACTATGCTCAATTCTGTCAATTGCTCAACAGTAATTTGTTCACCCACCGTAAATACTTATGCTCTTGAGAGAAGTCACTAGTGAAACCTATGGCCCCCGGGTCTATTTTCCATCATATTAATCTTCCGTCAACAAGTTATTTCTAGCGCCGTTTTTATTTTACTTTCTTTACTTTGCATCTTTATCATAAAAATACCAAAAATATTATCTTATCATATCTATCAGATCTCACTCTCGTAAGTGACCGTGGAGGGATTGACAACCCCTTATCGCGTTGGTTGCGAGGATTTATTTGTTTGTGTAGGTGCGAGGGACTCATGCGTGGCCTCCTACTGGATTGATACCTTGGTTCTCAAAAACTGAGGGAAATACTTACGCTACTTTGCTGCATCACCCTTTCCTCTTCAAGGGAAAACCAACGCAGTGCTCAAGAGGTAGCACGCGCCATCGATCATGTTGTGCGGCGAGTGTCGGTGTCAAAACTGGCGGATCTCGAGTAGGGGGTCCCGAACTGTGCGTCTAAGGCGGATGCTAACAGGAGGCGGGGGACACAATGTTTACCCAGGTTTGGGCCCTCTCGACGGAGGTAATACCCTACTTCCTGCTTGATTGATCTTGATGATATGAGTATTACAAGAGTTGATCTACCACGAGATCGTAGAGGCTAAACGCTAGAAGCTAGCCTATGATTGTAACATCCCAAATTTTCAATTTGGAATGTTATACATTAGATCATCATTGCATATCATATTTTATTGCATTTTTGTTTGATCCTAGAAATTCTACACAACTCAAGGACCCGCGGAGAGAGTTGGGGATTTCATTATTTTCATATTCGAGTTTTTCTCGAATTTTGAAAAAAGGATCGTTTGATTTTAATTATTTTTCTCTTGAATATTTCTTTTATAAAAACAAAAGAGAGAGGATAAAATGACTTCCTCAAAATAAAGAAATATCGGAGATTTAATATTAAAATCAAATAAGATTTTTATTCGGAGTTTTATCATTATTTTATTTGAATTAGGAAAAATATGTGTTTTTCAAAATTGCATTTAGGGCCCAAATAAATGTTCACCTTGTCCGGCCTATCTTTAGAGGATGGGGAAAAGTTATTTCGGGATTTTTGGAGTCCGTTTAGTATTTCTTTTCTTTCTTTTTCTGCACGTCGGAATTATTTAAAAAAAAGTTACCGACCTACCAGGCCGTGTCCGCCTGGGACACCGACCCAGCCGGCCCTTTAAGAGGCGAGGGGCCCGAGCCGCCAAACCCTAGGCCCCGCCGCCGCCGCCAACCTCGCCGCCGCCGCCTGCGCCGCGCCCCGCGCTGCCTGCTCCCGCCGCGCCGCCACCCGCTAGCCCGCCGCACCGGAGCCGCCGCCGCCGCCCTCGCCGGAGGTAGCCACCCGCCGCCGTCGGTTTTCTTCGGAAAACCGTACGGTGTTTTTTTAAGACCCGCGGTTTATTTTTTTTATATAGATCGGTTTATTTTTTCGGTTTAGTTATTTAGCGAACGCTCGTCCGTACGTTAGTTTTAACGAACGGTTTTCACCGTTTAGCCGCAGACAGCGAACGTTCGTTCGTTAGCCTATTCGTCAGTTTTTCTTTTCTCGGATTTTCCGCGATTATTTTCGATCGCGATTTCTGATCCGATTTTCGTTCTAGTATAACTTTTCACTCGTTTATCGGAATCAGGCGATTCAAGCGCCTAGAGTTTCGTCTTGAAACCCTCATTCTGTTTAACCAACTTAAACAAGTTTTTGCTACTGTAAAATTTGACTTTAGTCCAGATTAGTAAACGAAGCTTGTTTCTTTCGCCGTTTGAGTTTTGTTTCTTCGTTTGATTTGATTCTTTTTGCAAACCGGAGTTCTTAAGTTGAACTTTCTGGTTAGATCTCTTATTTGAGTTTTACCCGTGCCCTTTCTTGATTGCTTATTGTATGCTTGTTTGTTTGCGATAGAGTACCCGGAGTGTGAAGCGTGCTACTACGAGTCTCTAGGTTTCGCGGATCATCAGCAAGGCAAGTAACACTTTGATCATACCTCTTTCATACCCAGTTTTATTGCATTAGATCAATCCTCAAACAATTGCATGTTTAGGATCTGATTTAAAATTGTGGGTTTGGGAAGTAGATGAGGTAGTACCTATTCACATGTTTATTATCAAACCTTGGGAGTTACTTCTACGTTGCTTATATTGCTATGCTATGCTCGTAGACGTGGATTGGGTTTGAGTGTTTTCATGACAGATGTGAGTATTGTTAATTAATGGTTAACTTAAGGTGGCAACTTTAATACACATCTGGGTGGACTGAGGCACCTGGGGAATTCCAGTGATTGCCTATATTTTTGGAAATCCCGGGGTACCGTGTGATTCTCCTATGGGCTGCCACCCAGGCTCAAAGGATCATAAGATTATTCATGCTAGAAACTTCCGTGTGCAGCCACATGCCATTATGGGCTCTGGCATAGTTGAGTAAGTTGTGGGAAACCTTTCCATGATGGGCTAGCAGATGTAGGGGATTGTAGGTGTACAGGCCTATCTATCGGTTAAGGGGACCTCTTCGGAAAGACTGTGTCTCGGTCATCCATTTCTCAAACATCATGTAGTGCGAGAAATCCAACGGAGGCGGTCGAGTCTTGTGGGGAAAAGTGCGCAAACCTCTACAGAGTATACAAACTAATCATGGTTAGCCGTGTCCCCGGTTATGGACATCTTGAGTATCTGGTTCTTGGATTATCATGTGGATCTCATCACTTTTAATTATAAAATTTGATTGGGTTATTAATTACTTTTAATTGGGATTGAGATGGGGTTTACCATTCTCAATGTTTAACAACCACCATGATAGTTAAATAAAAGTATATTCCTTTGTTGTAGGAAAAAATTGGCTTTTCGCAAAACATATTAACCATACAGCCTCCACCAGCCATATATGCATGTAGTGATAGCATTATTCTGTTTATTACTCTTTTGTGTTATATTGCCAGCATATTCCATGTGTTGACCCATTTTCGGGCTGCAACGTATCATGTTGCAGACTTTTCAGACGACGGGTAAGGAGCCTTAGGTCGTGGTCTTTCACTCAGTGATGTCGTTGGAGTTGATGGACTCACTTTATCTTCCAAGCCTTCCGCTGTTATCGTATTAGATGGCCTTAAGCCATATTTATTGTAATAAGTTCTCTTTTAAGACATTCGATGTAATAAGTGTGTGATTGCTACTATGTTATAAATCCTTCAAGTACTGTGTGTGTCAGCATTACCGATCCAGGGATGACACTTATGCACAGAGATCAGACTGTTTGAGGTCTGGTCGGTACAAGATGGTATCAGAGCACACGCTGACTGTAGGACACAACCCCTAAGCATAAAGCCCTGGATCACTACTCTCTTCTCATTTCTGACTCCTCTCCGTTTTCTACTCTTTAGGATGGCGGATGCAAGGATCAAGTTCACGCAACCGGATGAAGACACCCCATTTGGACGACACTTGAAGGAAGTCACTAGATACCTGAACATTGGAATACCAAGCTTCACCGGGACCTACAACACCACTTTACCAGAAGAGGAGCGCTGGATGATTCAAGTTCAAGTTCCAGGAAGGACATTCACGCCAGTCACTGAGCCCATAGAGTTTACCTTTGATGCACCAACCTGGAGTCTAGGAAAGAGTATGGCAGCTCACATCACCATGGGATGCATTGGAGAAGTTTACCACAAGGATCTCAAGGATCCTATCTACCAGATTTGTGGGCGCTGAGATGAGAAATGGGAGATGATCAGCACCAGGAAGGATAGATCGATTGCCGCTTTGATCCAGGAGTTAAACCAGCACATTTGACGCCAGGAGAACCAGATGTGCGCAGGCATGACAGATTTGAAGAAGGTGATGACAAGGATCACAGAGCTGGAGGAGGAACTTAAGGCTACACGCGAAGATTATATGGAGGAAATCGTCGTACTAGTGGAGAAGAATGACGACCTGACAAGGAAGCTAGGAGTTTTCATGGGAGACCCCGCGCCAGGAGGAGAAGATGACGATTCCACTTGCCCGGAGAACTACATCATCATCGATGACACTGACTCGGACCCTGACGATAGCGATGATGACTATGTTGATGAAGTTGGAGCAGATATCATGGAGTCTTCGACCGATCATTTTTTTCTAGTCGACTACCATATCAGTAGTAGTATTCCACCATGTAAATAGTATAGTCCAAGCACTTTTGTAACGATAGTTCTAGACCGATTGTATGCCCTTGCTTGATTTGATTGAGTGATATGTTTGTGTTTTTCTCATGTGCATATGGGTAGTGTTTTCCCCCTAGACCTCATTCTATTCTGTTTTCTCATCTTTTCTAAACCCAGCAGATGCCTCCGAGACGCGACAATGGATTTGCTTTCCCACCGGAGCTCACTCAGTTGATCCAGCAGCAGAATGCATTGATGCAGATACTAGTCCAGAATCAGAACCAGGGGAACAACAACAACAACAACAACAACCCACCACCACCACCACCAGTTGATCACTTAGCCTGTTTTCTTAGGCTGAATCCGCCGATGTTCTCCAGTAGCACCGAGCCGATTGTTGCAGATGATTGGCTCCGTAAGATTGAAATGGAGTTGACTACTGCAGGATGCACATATGCGGAGAGAGTGCGTTTTGCCGCACATCAGCTTGATGGACCCGCAGCAGCATGGTGGGAGAATTTCATAGTCACTTACCCCATTGACACTGTGACATGGGACCAGTTCCAGCAAGCTTTTCGCACTGCCCATGTATCAGCAGGAGCTATGGCCATGAAGAAGCGTGAGTTTCGCAACTTACGACAAGGAGGGCGCACTGTTGGCCAGTATGTGGATGACTTTAGTAAGCTAGCACGTTATGCCCCAGATGACGTCGCTACAGATGCAGCCAAGAAGGAGAAGTTTCTGGAAGGACTGAATGATGAGCTGAGCATGCAGTTGATGGTGGAAAATTTCAATAACTACCAGGAGTTGGTGGATAGAGCACTCATGCTTGAAGGGAAGCAGCAGCAGATTGACAGCCGCAATAGGAAGCACTACTAGGAAAAGGTCTATAGACAATATCACACTAATGGCGCACCAGACATGCGGTGCGCCACTCCTATATAGCAGTGGCGCACCGTGTGCTGGTGCGCCATTAGTGTGGTAGACACTAATGGCGCACCACAACCATAGTGCGCCACTACTAACAATTTTTTTTCTTTTTTCCAAAAATACTAATGGCGCACCGTGTGCTGGTGCGCCATTAGTGTGATAGACACTAATGGTGCACCGCAACCATGGTGCGCCACTACTAACAATTCTTTTCTTTTTTCCAGAAGTACTAATGGCGCACCAGTCACCCCGTGCGCCACTACTATCTTTTTTGTTTTGTTTTTGCAAAACTACTAATGGCGCACTGCCAGCTGGTGCGCCATTAGTAACCAGGGTTACTAATGGCGCATTTGTTGGTGGTGCGCCATTAGTAACCTGGGACCAGCTAGATATTTTGGACAGCCACCTACACACTCACTTTCCCCACTTCATTCTCTCCACCTCCTCCTTCAAGCTTGTCTCGGCTGCCTCCTCCTCCTCACCTCATTTGCACCATAGATTCATCCAAATTAAGTGGTTAAATTACCTTTTTTTATAGGTAAGTAAGGGGAAAGCTTTCTTTATGTTGTAGATCTACTTTTTTCTCCCTCCAACAATGTGCACATGCACTTTTTATGGCCTAGCTAGATCTATGTATGTTTGTGGTGTTGCATATGTTTGTGGTGTTGCATATATGTTTGTGTTTGCAGGTACCGGTATTTGAAATGCGATAGTTGCCAATATTTTGCCGGAATGTTGATTCATTTCCGTTTCGGCGAGAATTTTGGCACTATGCATTCTTTTTGGTCCTATTTTTAGGCAAAGTCATGCCAAATTTTTTTCTTGGTTCTAAAATATCGTTTTGCTCTACCCCGCAGGTGACCATGGTCCGCACGATGACCGAAGGCATCATGAATAGGTTTTTGAGCTCCGCGGAGGCCGAGATGCTTCAAAATAACGAGACGGAGATAAGATGTCCGTGTCGAAGATGCAAGCTGAGGAGCCTTATGGACCCGGATTCCGTAAAGGTGCGGGACCACCTGCTCTTGCGTGGTTTCATGGATGGCTATCGGTGGCAAGGTGATGAAGATGATTATGAAGTCGTCCATGGGGGCCGGCCGGCAAGAAATGAGGAAGGGCAGCAAGACAACCGCGGCGAGGGCGGGCGAGAAGACGAAGAATCTCCAGGACATGATCACGAAGTAGATGCAGTACACAGTCATCATGTAGAAGATGCCGGACATGATGATGAGGAAGATGTCGGAGCAGACAAAGGGCGTGATCATGAAGATGAAGATGCCGGAGCAGACGACGATGGACCATCGATGGGCTGGGTGCAGGACCCTCATATTCAAGAGTTGCTTCTCAAGCAGACGGATAACGCAAGAGCTGCCGCCCGAGAGAAAGCCAAGCTGGATCAACTGGAGATAGACGTGGTTACTCCATTGTATGAAGGATGCAGGCTCGAGGATACCCGCCTGAAAGTAACGCTCATGGCTCTGGAGATGAAGGTAAAACACAAAATGACCGACGCATGCTTCGACGAGAACATGGCATTCTGGCACGAACGTCTTCCCAAGGGGAACAAGTGCCCGACCAGTTTCGAGGAGGCGAAGAAAATCGTGTGTCCTCTGGATTTACCGCACGTGAAATACCATGTGTGCATGAACAATTGCATCATTTATCGGGACGAGCACGCGGAGTCTACCATATGTCCGGTGTGCGGCGTCACTCGATACAAGAAGAGGAAGAAAGCTCCTCGAAAAGTGGTGTGGTACTTTCCGATCACTCCTCGTCTGCAGCGGTATTTCGCGGACCCTAAGGTAGCAAAGCTCTTGCGTTGGCACGTGGATAGGGAGGAGAAGAAGCGAGAAGATGACGCAAATGATCCGGAGATAAATAAAAAAGACAAGATGCTGAGTCACCCTAAGGATGGGAGCCAGTGGCAAGCGTTGAACTTCGAACACCCAGAATTTGGGAACGATCCAAGGAACATCGTGCTGGGCACGAGCACCGATGGAGTCAATCCGTTTGGCAGCCAGAGAAGCACATATAGCACATGGCCTATGTTTGTGTGGATGTACAACCTTCCCCCCTGGTTGTGCATGAAGAGGAAGTACATTCACATGAGTATGCTAATTGAAGGGCCGAAGCAACCAGGGAACGTCATCAATCTGTATCTGGGGCTGCTGAAAGAGGAGCTAGACACACTGTGGAAAACGCCAGCCAATACGTGGGACGCCGCAGAGAAAGAATATTTCCCTATGAGAGCCGCACTGCTCACGACGGTGCACGACTATCTCGGTTACGGATATGTCGCGGGGCAGGTGGTCCACGGATTTTCTGGATGCGTCAGGTGCATGGATGACACAACGTATCGCCAGCTAGATAGAGATCCCGGGTCTTCGAAAACCGTGTTCATGGGATATCGAAGGTGGCTTCGCGACGATGACTCATGGAGGAAACGCAAGGATCTGTTCGATGGTGAAACCGAAACCCGAAGACGCCCGCGTATGAGGAGCGGCGAGGAAATAGACGAGCTGTTGAAAAATTGGAAAGATTGCCCACTACCGAGAAAGAAGCAAAAGGTGCCAGAGCCGGGAAAGAAGCGAAAGGCGCAAGAGCCGCTGCTGAAGGTATGGAAAACGAGGTATGTTTTCTGGGACTTGCCGTACTGGAAGATCCACCGTGTGCCTCATAGCCTTGATGTCATGCATATCATGAAGAACGTGTGCGAGAGTCTGCTTGGTACCCTGCTCAACATGCTAGAGAGGACCAAAGATGGGCCGAAAGCAAGGGCAGACTTGAAATCAACGGGCATCAGGGAGGAGCTTCACGCTAATGATGATGATGATGAGGTGAAGCAGGACACGAAAAGTCGTCGCAAAGGCAAAAAGGCCAAGAAAACTGGAAATGACTTCCCTCCCCGTGCTTCACTCTAAGTCAGGAGGAGATCGATCAGATTTTCACCTGCCTCGTAGGAGTAAAACTTCCTTACGGTTACACGGGGAAGATAAGCAGATACCTAGACTCAGCGAAGCAGAAGTTCAGCAGGATGAAGTCTCACGACTGTCACGTGCTGATGACACAGATACTTCCAGTTGCAATCTGTGGGATCATGGACGCGCACGTCCGTGAAATGCTATTTGGCCTATGCAACTTTTTCAACGTCATATCTCGGAAGTCGGTTGGCATGAGGCAACTCAGAAGGCTACAGGAAGAGATCATGGTGATACTATGCGAGCTTGAGATGTACTTCCCGCCCGCATTCTTCGACGTTATGGTGCATCTGCTGGTCTATATCGTGGAGGATATCATCCAACTCGGGCCGACGTTCCTGCACAACATGATGCCGTTCGAAAGGATGAATGGTGTCATCAAAGGATACGTTCGCAACATGTCACGTCCAGAGGGAAGCATAGCCAGGGGCTTTCTGACCGAAGAGTGCATCTCCTACTGCACGAATTATCTAGGCATCGAGAACCCCGTTGGTCTGCCCGTCAATAGGCACCTTGGCAGGCTCACTGGATGGGGTCACCATGAGGGTCGCCGCGAAATGCATGTCGACTTCGAGGGTCGACTCGCCGACTTTGAAAGAGCAAACCTAGTCGCGCTACAACACATAGACGTGGTCGATCCTTGGGTGGTAGAGCACAAAACCTTTATTGAGAAGACGTACAATGACCGAGGCCAACAGAGGACGGACGGAGATATAATCAAAGAGCACAACTCATGTTTCACGCGTTGGTTCAAGCAGAAGCTTTTGTCGTACCCTTTACATGAGGATTCTTCCGCGGAAGAACAACTCATATTCGCCTTGTCACAGGGTGCCGAGCACAACCTGATGACGTATGAGGCGTACGATATCAACGGCTACACATTCTACACCGAGGGAAAGGACATGAAGAGCGATGGTTATCAGAACTCTGGGGTAACGATAGAATCCTACACCGGTAACGACAAGGACAGATACTATGGAAGGATCGAGGAGATCTGGGAGCTGAGCTACGCTGGAGAGAAGGTCCCGATGTTCCGTGTCAGATGGGCCAAGAGCGTCATAAAAGAAGACCGGTATTTCACCACCATGGTTATACCCGAAGCCAAATCCAAAACCGCGGACGCAAACGTCACCGCGAAAAATGAGCCATGGGTACTGGCTTCCCAAGTGGACCAATGCTTCTTCATTACCGACCCGTCAAAGCCCCGTCGTGTTGTCGTGAGGAGAGGAAAAAGGAAGATCATCGGAATGGATGGAGTCGCCAATGAGCAAGACTTCGACAAGTACGGCGACCCGAAGATGGAACATGACGACGACGATGAAGTACGAGCATACACCACAAGAAGAAGCAGGACCACCCTACCTAAAGGACGTCCGTTCAAGAGAAGAACTCCATTTACGAAAAATAAGGGCAAGAAGATTGTGAACAGATAGCTAGCTAAGATCGATTGTATTTAAATTGTAGCCTTCATTTCTCGATTGTATTTCGTGGGCACTTTTTGAACTCATGAATATTTTTAAATTTCATGGGCACTTTTTGAATTCATGAATATTTTTTCAAATTTCACCGCCGTCGATGACCCCCCGCACCCTCCCCCGCTCCACGGCCGCCGACGACCCACCGCACCCTCCCCCGCTCCACCGCCGCCGACGACCCGCCGCACCCTCCCCCGCTCCACCGCCGCCGACGACCCCCCGCACCCTCCCACGCTCCACCGCCGCCGACGACCCCCCGCACCCTCCCCGGCCCGCTCCACCGCCGCGGAGCACCCCCCGCACCCTCCCCCGCTCCACCACCGCCGACGACCCACCGCACCCTCCCCCGCTCCACCGCCGCCGCATAACAAATTTGATGATATTTTTAAAAAAATTATTACTGTTTTTATAAAAAATTTATTACTGTTTCATATTCATATTCATTTTCTAAAAAATTATTAGATGCAACAAAAAATAATAATAAAAGTTACTTATGGCGCACCGCTGGGTGGTGCGCCATTGCTATCTAAAAAAAGATTACTAATGGCGCACCGCTGGGTGGTGCGCCATTGCTATCTAAAAAAAAGATTACTAATGGCGCACCGCTAGGGGGTGCGCCATTGCTATCAAAAAACATACTAATTGCGCACCGCTAGGGGGTGCGCCATTACTAACCTTCCCCCTAGCTAATTCGCCCGATCCCTTCGTCCCTCCCTCGCCAGATCCACTTCCCCCCCTCGCCACACCCTCACGCCCCCTTCCGCCGCCCGGTCGTCGCCCGCGATGCCATAGCCGCGCCACCGTGCTGCCCTCGCTCTGCCGCTGATCCCAGAAGCACCGCCGCGTCTCCCTCGTCCTCCCCGACGGCTCACGCGACCGGAAGAGCCCCGAAGCATCGTTCCCGACCCCTTCTTCCCCTTTCGGTCGCGGAATCGCCGGCGACCCCACACCGTTCCCAGCCCTCCCCAGTAAGCCCCCTGCATCCCCTCCCCCGCGTCCCTCACTTCTCTGTGGCTCGTGCCTGCCGCGCGCCCTTGGTCGGACTTCTTGGGCTTACCTCGAGCAGGGCCGTGCGCTAGGGTTCCAGTGTCGCCGCCGTCCCGGTACTCGCCGCCGCCGGTACCCACTCCCGCTGCAGCCCAGCCGTCCTCCGCGGCCCTCTGCACCAGCTGCCCCTCTGCCCTCTGCCGCAGCGGGGACAACAGGAAGCCGTCGCCGCGCCCCTCTGCACCGGCTGCCCACGGCGCCTCCGTCCCGAAGCCGCAACCCAAGTGCCCACCACTCATCCAGTCCTCCACTCCTCCACGGTGAGCCATCCTCTCTGTCCCAACTCTCTGTTCTTCTTTTTTAGCTATATAAATTGGATAGATGCAAATACTTTGTTGCATATATGGATGAATCGATGTGTCAGTTGGATAGATGGATGAATGTATTGCTTTTTTAATTTGTTAGATGGATGAATGATGCCAGATTTTTGTTGTTCATATTGTCAATGCTACTGTGTATATTGGTTCTATTGGTATTGTGATCTTTGCTACTATATGAAGATGTTGTTACATTCGACTAGTAGATACTGTTAGAAAAAACAAAGTGTTAACAATTCATCAAACTATTTTTGATTAAATATGAAAGTGTCCTTTAAGGTCGTACATTTTCTTACTTAAATGACGAACAATGTAGTTCCTGGATGTGAAAATCACACTGGTTTTACTTTTATTTAGCCATGCACATAATTCTGGCCCCTTTTGCCTCAAATCAGTGGCTAGTTTCATGTCGTAGATTTTAGGAGGACAAATTTCAGTTCTTTCAAGTGACTAAACGGTTAAACCTGGGTTATAGTTTGTGTGCTTGTTGTTAGTCACGGTTTACTGGTTATAAAACTCACTTTAGTACAAGGCTGAAATGCTTGTTGTTAGTCATGCATGTGGGGCTCGGTAGTTGGCGTGTTTCACTGCCAGCTAACCACCCCACAGCCACTGACAGTGGGCCCCTTCTTGGTAGGTTACCATGTTACTAGGGTGTATGCAGTGTGGGTATATGTGAAGATTGTGTTGGTGAGGGGAATTTTGGGTTCTGTACATAGGTTATTATTATCATTATGCTTTGGGTCTTGTTGGTCTGTGTTTGGTTGATATGTGATGTTGGTCTGTGATTGCAGTCGTGTTTGATTGTTGTTGCGATATGACTCTGTTCATGTGTGGTCTTTCTGTAAAAGTTGGACTGAAACTTGGTTTAGTTAACTGACATTCATGTGTGTTCTTTCTGTAAAAGTTGGTATGTTTAGTTGCTCGATGTAGGTAGCTGGCTCGAGGATGTGGTGGGGGATCTTTGCACGCCTAACACTGATTTCTGTGACAGTACCCGAATATTACTGATGGTCTCTTTCTATAGATGCTGCATATGTAGAGTGTAATGAGATCTTAGTGTCATTTATGACACATATTAGACAGTGTGCAGCTTTGTCATTTATGACACATATTAGACAGTGTGCAGCTTACCAGATGTATTGAACAAAATCATTTCTTTATTTTTGTTAAGTGGAGCGAACAAAATCATTTATCTGGTTTTATTATTTCCAATACCCACTTGGAACTGCAATTTCATTTATGTTGTTATAAGTTTGTTGCTGTCAGCATGAGTTAACTTGCTGTCATTTATCGAAATTCAGAATGTGCTGGACTATATGTTCATTAGTACTACTTGTGATGCTGCTGCTGTACTACTTGGGAATTTTGTCAACTTGTGATGCTGCTGCTGTACCCCGAGAGGCCCTTGAGTTTGCCGGAATGTCGATTAACTTCCGTTCCGGCAAATTCGGGTACTCCATATGTCCTATTTTCAGCAAAGGTCATGCTGAAATTTTCCGTGAATTTTAGCATGACTTTGCTAAAAAAATAGGACATATGGGGTACTTGCGACTAATGCATGGGCCGGGGTATCTTAGTACTTAATTAAGTAGGATCCTCTTTGTTTATTTGCCTGCGTAATCTCACGATTGGAGCTGGGGGCATCCACGTGTGAGCCATCCACGAGCCGTTGACCTCGCTCCTGTCCTGCCTGCCCACCTCCCCTACCTGGCCCTGACCGCCATTAAAGTAACCAATCAAGCTCCTCATCCACTGTGATCAGAAAGAAACTATGAAAATGACACAACAGAAGACAATACCCCCCGATCTAGTCTAAACACACTGGCTGGCTAGTAGTTAGTGTAGGTGTATATATACACATGAATCCACCTACATCCTGGAAATCCATTTAATCAGAGGAAGACGACGAAGAAGAAGAGGAGGAGGAGGAGGTGAGGTTGGTTAGCCAAGAGTCAAACCCTAAATGATAAAACCTTGGCTTTTAGGGTGCCTCGGTGTCAATAAAAACCTAAATGATCAATTTTCAGCCCTTGGATTAGTTTAGTATTTTTTCACACACTCAGACACCCTTGCTTGCCATGTGTGTGAGAGGAGACAAGAAGAAGGGGGTTAGGAAGGGACTTGGACCTTAGCAACAACACACTAACAGCAAATTCCTCGAGAATTAGGTTATTTGGTCAACTTAGAGATCTTGTTCCTTGACAATAACCAACTTTTTGACCAAACTTTTTTCCTATTTGGAGCGAAACATGGCCCACAACGATGAGGCCGGCGGTTTGGGCAGCAAGGCATTCTGGGAGCTGTCCCAGGAGATGGAGGAAGAACCTCCCCGCTATGAGGACGCCGCGGAAGACACCGATCCTAACTACACAACCCCTAGTGGCGTCGGGGATGACACCACTGATGGTGCCGCCGAGGATGCCACCACTGATGATGGCAGCGCACGCACAGATGGCAGCCAACCGAAGAGGCAACGGAAGGACCGGCGCCCGAACGTGCTCGGCACCGTCAAGGAGGAATTTACTGAAGTGAACTGCAACGGGGATCCAATGGCGCCCAAAGAATTAGTCAAGGGGTACTCGGTTCAGCTCGGGTGCATTCTCCGGAGCACCGTCTCGATCAACACCGAGAACCTAAGGCATAAGGACCGAGGGAATTTGCGGAACCTCCTCTTCACGAAGCTGCACGAACGATACAAGTTCCTCGCTGAATTTGCAAACACACGCCTCTCAGGGAATAAAGTGAACAGTGCCGCCCTCACGAAGATGAGCACGGCCCTGTCTACTTGGAGAAGCACGGTGAAGAGAATGATTAACAAAGGTGATAGTTATGAGAAGATCAAGGCGAAAAATCCTTCGATCAGCGAAGATGACTACAAGGAGTTCAAGATCAAGTGCGAGAGCGGCGCATCCGAGGAATCAAGTCAGTGGGGGAAAGAGATGCGGGACTTGAACTTAGGGGTCCACAAACTCGGTCCCGGCGGTTACAGAGTGGCGGAACCTATATGGGACAAGGAGGACGCGGAGCGTGCCGAGCAAGGCCTACCGCCCCGCTTCGAGAAATACCGTGAGAAGCATACCAGGAACTGTGTCAGGGCCCGGTACAAGGAGGACCCGGTAACAAAGGAGCTTACCACGGATCCGAAGACCAAGGCGCTTGAGCGTGTTCTGGTAAGGAATACACCCCCGCGTAATTAGCTCCATATGGTTGCATTCTAATTAATGAAGCCAAATTTCTAAATGGTTCACATTCCTTCCGCAGGAGACTGAAAGCAGTAGCGCGGGGTCGTCTCAGAGCTCCCCAGCTTGGGATAGCACTCTAAATAGGGCGTTGAACATAATGAAAAACAAGGATAAGCTCAGTAAGCCGTCGTCAGCTGGTCGTGTGGCCGGGAAAGGCTTGTCCACAAAATGGTCGTCATACTATAACGCTGGTGGGCGAAAGGAGAAAAAGACCAGCTCGGAAAGCCAGTCGCGCGAGGTTCAAGAACTCAAGGCACAAGTGGCGCGGATTTCGGAGATTGTCCAAGAGCAAGTGCAACAATGTAACATCCCAAATTTTCAATTTGGAATGTTATACATTAGATCATCATTGCATAGCATATTTTATTGCATTTTGGCAAACCCTCGAAAATCCTAAGCAACTCAAGGACCCTCGGAGAGAGTTGGCGATTTTTCGCGGTTTTCATATTTGATTTTTATCAAATAATGAAACGAGGATTTTTGGTTTAATTTATTTTTCTCTTCGAAAAATATTTCATATTAAAATAAATGAGAGGAGAAAATATGACTTCTCCAAAATAATTGAAATATTGGAGGAAAAATATTAAAATCAAATATTTGATTTTATTCGGATTTTAATTGCAATTTTAATTGCATTAGAAAAATTGCACGTTTTCAAAACTGCATTTTTGGGCCAAGAAAATGTTCATCTCGTTCTAATTATTTTAGTTAGACGGTGAAAATTTGTTTTGGCATTTTTGGATTTTTATTTATTTTTCTATGATTTTTTTTAGGTTCGGCGAAATTATTTTAAAAAACCTCGCGAAGCGCGCCGACTGGGCCGAAACCCAGTCGACGACCCAGCCCAGCCCCGCGCCTCGTCTCCCTCCTGGAGACCGAGACGGAGACCGCCGCCGCCCCAAGTCCCGCTCGCCGCCGCCCCTTGCCCCCTCCCCCAAGGCAGCACCCCCCTCCTTAAATACCCCCCCCCCCCGCCGCCCCTCTCCTCACCCCGCCCCGCCACCGAGAGGACCCGCCGGAGCAGGAGCCCGACGCCGCCGCCTCGGGAAGCCCCGTACGCCGCCGCCCCCGACGACGCCCGAGCCCCGCCGCCCTCGCCGCCCTCTCCCGAACCTGCCGGAGCCCCGTCCCGACCTCGCCGGAGGTATAACCGCAGCCGCCGCCGCCGTGCCGTTTTTTTTTTAAACGTTCGGTTTATTTTTTTCGAAACCCTATATTTCTTTTAATAGATCGGTTTTTTTTTGGTTTAGTTAGTTAGTGAACGTTCACCGATCCGTTCGTTTTAACGAACGTGTTCGTCGGTTTGTCGCAGCTTACGAACATCCGTTCGTTTAACTATTCGTCAGTTTTCTTTTTCGTCGGATTTTCCGCGATTATTCCAGATCGTGATTTCTGATCAAATTTTTGTTCTGGTTTATCTTTTAGCTCGTTTATCGGAATCAGGCGATTCAAGCGCCTAGAGTTTCGTCTCGAAATTCTCTTTCTGTTTAACCTATTCAAACAAGTTTTTGCTACTGTAAAATTTGACTTAGATCCAGATTAGTAAACGAAGCTTGTTTCTTTCGCCGTTTGACTTTCGTTGCTTCGTTTGATTCGATTCTTTTTGCAAACCGGAGTTCTTAAGTTGAACTTTCTGGTTAGATCTTTATTTGAGTTTTACCTGTGCATTAGATGAGTGCTTATTGTTTGCTTGTTTGTTTGCGATAGAGTACCCGGAGTGCGCCGCTTGCTACTTCGAATCTCTAGGTTTCACGGATCATCAGCAAGGCAAGTAACACTTTGATCATACCTCTTTTACTACCCAGTTTTATTGCATTAGACCAATCCTCAAACATTGCATGATTAGTATCTAATTAAATTGTGGGTATTGGGAAGTAGTTGAGGTAGTACCTATTACCTGTTTATTATCAAACCTTCGGGAGTTACTTCTACGTTTGCTTATATTGCTATGCTATGCTAGTAGACGTGGATTGGGTTTGAGTGTTACCATGACAGATATGAGATTGTTAATTAATGGTTAACCTTAAGGTGGCAACTAAAACTCACATCTGGGTGGATTGAGGTACCTGGGTATTCCAGGATTGCCTGTTTTCTTTTGGACCGCCACCCAGGTTCAAAGGGATCATGAGATTATTCATGCTAGAAACTTCCGTGTGCAGCCGCAAGCTATTATGGGCTCTAGCATAGTTGAGTAGGTTGTGTGAGCTCTTGAAGAGGTAGACTAGCAGATGTAGGGGATGTCGGTGGTACTGTCTACCCGGAGTAGAGAGTTAACGCTTCTGAAAGACTGTGTCTCGGTCATCCGTTTCTCAAACACTATGAAGTGCGAGAATCCCAACGGAGGACATCGAGTCTTGTGGGGAAAAGTGCACAAACCTCTGCAGAGTGTATAAACTAATCATGGTTAGCCGTGTCCCCGGTTATGGACATCTTGAGTATCTAGTACTTGGATTATCATGTGAATCTCATCATGTTACTTTAATTAATTTTGTTGGGTTAATGATGATACTTAATTGGGATTGAGGATGCTGTCAACCATTCTCAATGTTTAACAACCACCATGATAGTTAAATAAAATGTATTCCTTTGCAGTAGGGAAAAATTGGCTTTTCGCAAAACTGTAACCATAGAGCCTTCTACCAGCCATATATGCATGTAGTATAGCATTATTATGTTCATTACTCTCTATGTGTTACATTGCCAGCATATTCCATGTGCTGACCCGTTTTCGGGCTGCAACGTTTCATGTTGCAGACTTTTCAGACGACGAGTAAGGTGCCTTAGGTCGTGGTCTTATACTCAGTGATGCCGTTGGAGTTGATGGACTCACTTATCTTCCAAGTCTTCCGTTGTTATCGTATTAGATGGCCTTAAGCCATATTTGTCATACTTATTTCTCTCTTGAGATACTCGTTGTAATAAGTGTGTGATTGCTACTCTGTTATAAATCCTCCATTTGTACTGTGCGTGTCAGCATTACTGATCCAGGGATGACACTGGTGCACGGTAGATCAGACTGTTTGAGGTCTGGTCGCTACAAACAACAACTGGGAACGACGCTCACCGCCATTGTGCCTAGCTTGATTGAGGGGCTGCAGGCGTGGATTGCGGGCGGCCAACAGGGGCCGCCCCCGGTTCCCAGCTTCACGGCCAGCAACTCGCACAACGCGCAGGCGGCGCCATTGGTGTCCCCGGCGGAGGCGGTATTGGTGTCTCCGGCGCCGGCACGGGCATTGGAGCTTAATGCACCCGGGTGTACGCCGGCCGGCACCTCGGCAGCAAGCGGCCCCTCCGTCAGTTGCACGCCCGCCATTGGCGGTGCCTCGACGTTAGCCGAGCTCGACGCCATCACGGTAACTAAGCCTCTCGGCCGATGACTTCATCTCCTTGCCTTTGACTGGGCATCCCTGACGCCCTACATGTTTTCGCAGGGCGCCACCGACGTTCCATGCACTCTCCTGCACTTCGTGGGCGGCGAGTTGATCGATGTCGCCAAGGGCAGAATCGTTCAACCGGGCAACCCCGTGTTCCACGATAATCCGATGCCACCCAGCGTGTATAGGGTTGAACTGGTTCGGGTGCTGCCAGGCTGCGACGACTTGTTACCTCCGATTCGACCCGCTGGGGCCGACGAAGATGATGTGATGACCCTCAGCGCCTGCGTAAGCTGGCCCCTGCTTTGGCCGAAGAGCCAGATTCGTTTGGGGGCGGGGGACACCACCCCACAAACAACACTGCCAGTCGTGCCGGTGCCAAGCCATGGCAAGACCGTCGCAACGCTACCGGACATGCCGGGCATCCCTATGGCACAGGATCCGGACATGCATATGGCACAGGATCCGGACGACGACGACAACAACGATGGTACATTTACCAACGTCGATAAGTACTTTGCCGAACATGGGTACGGTGACGAATTCTTCGGGCCTCCTTCTCAAGAACCCAACCCTGAAAAAGACGACCGTGATCTAGCTGGTACCACGGAGAAACCCAATTGCAACAGGCGTCGTCTGGCATTCAGTTCTCAGGAGACGCCTCCAGATGCCGCCTTCACCGAGCCTCAGATATCCGAGGTGCGGAATATTATCAGCCCCAACACACTCAAGAAGGTGGTCTCTGAGCAGAACTCGATCCCATTACAGGAGATGAGGAAGAAGGGACGGAAACAAAAGAATAACAAGGGCGGTCCGAGCCAGCCAGCACCGAGTACGATCCGTGCTCAGGACGGGCCACCTTCACCTAAGGATATCTCGAGGAGGGTGCATGTGGCGGGTAGGCCGATGCTACCGACTAATCTGCTCAATGCTACAACCGGTGCTATGCGGACTCTGCATGACAGTGTTCTTTCTTTGGAGAAGCGGCGTCTCTCCGAGAATGATGTGGCATACCCGGTTTTCGTGGCCAAGGTGCCAGAGGGCAAGGGCTTTGTGGATAGCGCCATCGGGGATACGATCGTCCTGCGGTTTGATGACATCTTCGCTATGTTTAACCTTCATCTGCCGCACTACGCCTTCGTTCGGCTATTTTCGCTGAGTATGGAGATGCGGATCATTAGAGACAAGACCCCGGACATTGTGATAGTCGACCCCTTCTACGTGGGTGCCAAGATCTTGGGCAGCGCTGGGGACCGGCAAGTCGCGAGTTCATACCTCGAAGGCGTCATTCTGGCAAACCCAGATAAGGATAACTTCCTCATGCCTTACTTTCCCGAGTAAGTCATCCCCTCACCGCCCCGTAACATATGATTTCTTAGATTTCGATCGTTCTTTCTTTCTAACATTCCGTGTTTTGTGCTGTGACACACATTGCACACTCAGCCTCTTAAGCCCGAAATATTCCATGGCCACGTATTTCGACCCGGACCATCAGTCAAAGAAAGACTACACAAATATCAAGAAAGTTCTTGATGATGTTCTCCCCGGCTACGCCAGATCTGGAGGCACCTTCAGCAGGCCAGTTCGTAGGTACGGCAAGCACATCTTCAGCCACAATACGACGTTCTCCTGCGTCAAGCAGCCGCCTGGCGGTCAGAAGGATGCCTACTATGCCCTCCATCACATGCGGGCGATCGTACGGGACCATAATCACCTTCTGCTACCAAATAATCTCAAAGATTGGGCTGCACACTTGTCGGCAATCCAGGACGCGGACATCAGACAAGAATTCTTTCGCATCCAGTCGGAGTTTGCGGAAATCATCCATCAAGATGTCCTTCGTACCTCGGGGCAGTTCTATCTCAGACATCAACCGTCCACCAGTGAGATAGAAACAACGCTACAAATGCAGGCTGACAACGCCCGCAATTTCATGAGCATCACGAAAGACGGCGGCTTCATCCACGCTCTGGTCCCTGAGTCGAGTCGAAAGTAGTGATGCTATGTAGTTCTGAAATGTCGATTGGCTCATGTTGTAATATTAAAATTTAATGAACTTGTATGTCTCTTTGGTTTGGACAGTCGTTCAACTTATATGTAATCGATGCTATTTATTAGTAGGACCATGAATCGTGCTACTAATGTGTTGCTTTTCTCTTCTGATCCTTTTGTTGCATACTTATATATTGCTTATGTATTGTCTGTGAATTGCTACTAACGTTTTGTTTGGCTAGTGCATAGAGATGCCATCGTATGTCGTGTACAAGGGTAAGGTTCCCGGAGTCTACGACGACTGGGAGGAGTGTCGGAGACAGGTTCACCGTTTCAGCGGTAACAGTTACAAAGGGTACACCACTAGGGCGGAGGCGGAAGCTAGATACGCGCGCTATCTAGCGGGAGAGAGGAGGGAGCGGAGGAGGAACTGGATGAAGACCAGTTTCATCGCGATGATGCTAATCGTGATGACCGCAGCTCTCTTCTATGTGATGGTAGTTTAGATGATCGATATCGACTTGTAATGTGAAGACAAACTCGCTACTCGCGGTTTCGAGACTTGTAATGTTCTAACTTTGTTCGGTCTTTTGAATTCGGAGACTAATATGATGAATTGTATTCGGAGACTAATCTTCTATTGTATTCGATAACTCTGCTGTTTATATGTTGTGTTGTCTATATTCTGTGCAGTAATATGTTTTGTAACCTGTGCAAATATCAGAAAACAAAAAAATCCCTAATATTCATACTAGTGGCGCACCATCCAGAACATTAGTGGCGCACTGCAAAATGCACACTAGTGGTGCATCAGCAACAAGTGCGCCATTAGTAAGCCAGAGACATGGTTAAATATGGCCCCCTGGGAGGCATTCCAATGGCGCACCGTATGGTATACTAATGGCGCACCTGTGGTGCGCCATTAGTAATAAAATCTAATGGCGTGGTGCTAGTGGCGCACCTGTAGTGCGCCATTAGTAGGCAAAACAGGTGCGCCACTAGCAGGCCTTTTCCTAGTAGTGAAGTATGGACAAGGGAAGTATAATTCTGGAGCTCAACAGAGACCCCGTTACACCCCGAACTCGGGAGGACTTGTTCATAACCATGGAGGCCACACTCATAAAGGAGGAAGTTCACACAACCATAGTGGCTCCAAGAACGGTAATGGTAATGGAGGAAGTAGCGGACAGAACCGTCCCAACCCGGCAACACCCGCCAAGAAAGATCTAAGCCACGTTACTTGCTACAAGTGCCAGAAGGCCGGACATTACGCCAATGAATGTCCTGAAGCTAAGAATGGAAACGGCAATGGAAGATCTGGGAAGAAGCCCAACCCTTTCAACAGGGGACAAGTGAACCACATTAACGTGGAGGAGGTTGAAGCCCAACCAGATGCAGTAATAGGTAAGTTTTTGGTTAAGTCATTTACTGCAGTCGTTCTTTTTGATACTGGTGCATCGCATTCATACATACCAAGGGGATTTGTGGATAAGTATAAACTGCCCACCAAGGTTCTTAGTACACCTTTGTTAGTAAGCTCGCCCGGAGCAGAGTATATGGCAAGCCAAGGATGTTTTCAGATGCCATTGACCATAGGTAGGCACGTTTTCCCCTCAGATCTGATAGTTTTAGAATCGCAAGGTTTGGATGTGGTTTTGGGTATGGATTGGCTATCGATGTAATTGCGCCAGTAAGACGATTTTTCTCACCACCCCAGAAGGAAGAAGGATCAAGTATGTATCCCGGCATGTTTCGAATAGGACTCAAGTAAATTCCTTATCAGGGGTTGTACAGGAGGAAGTACCAGTGGTGAAGGATTTTCCGGATGTATTTCCAAAAGAGTTGCCAGGCATGCCACCGGACAGAGACATTGAATTTTTGATTGAGCTTTTGCCAGGCACAGGGCCAATATCTAAGAGACCGTACAGAATGCCCACAAAGGATTTGGAGGAAATTAAGAAGCAAAATAAGGAGTTACTGGATAAAGGTTATATCCGCCCAAGTTCGTCACCTTGGGGATCCCCAGTACTTCTAGTGGAGAAGAAGGATGGATCGTTAAGGATGGTTGTTGATTATCGAGGATTGAATGATGACGATCAAGAACAAGTACCCACTGCCGATGATCAATGATTTGTTTGACCAGCTGCAAGGAGCTAAGGTGTTTTCCAAAATCGATCTGCGATCAGGGTACCACCAGCTGAAGATTCGAGAGCAGGACATACCTAAGACAGCTTTTACCACGAGGTATGGGCTGTATGAGTATACCGTTATGTCATTTGGCCTGACTAACGCACCTGCCTATTTCATGAACATGATGAACAAGGTGTTTATGGAGTTTTTGGATAAGTTCGTCGTGGTGTTCATTGATGATATTCTGGTCTATTCGAAGAATGAAGAAGAACATAAAGAGCATTTGCGTTTGGTACTTGGGAAGCTCAGGGAACATCAGTTATACGCCAAGTTTAGCAAGTGTGAGTTTTGGTTGAAGGAAGTTGGATTTCTTGGACATGTTATATCCGGAGAAGGAATAGCGGTAGACCCCACCAAGGTTGTCACTGTGACAAATTGGGAGTCACCCACGTCAGTTGGAGAGATCCGGAGTTTTCTTGGACTCGCAGGATACTACCGGAGGTTCATTGAGAATTTCTCAAAGATTGCGAAGCCCATGACTGAGTTGTTGAAGAAGGACACCAAGTTCAAATGGAATGAGGAATGTGAGGCCAGTTTTCAAGAGTTGAAGAGACGCTTGGTTACATCACCAGTGTTGATTCTGCCAGATCAACGCAAGGATTATGAAGTGTATTGCGACGCTTCTCGTCGAGGACTTGGAGCCGTACTTATGCAGGAGGGAAGAGTTGTTTCATATGCCTCATGACAGCTTAAACCCCATGAGCTAAACTATGCTACGCATGATTTGGAGTTAGCAGCCGTAGTACATGCGTTGAAGACATGGAGACATTTTCTCATTGGAAACCATTGTGAGGTATACACGGATCACAAGAGTTTGAAGTATATCTTCACGCAGAAGGAGTTGAATCTCGGGCAGATGAGATGGTTAGAACTCATTAAGGATTATGATATGATATTGCATTATCATCCTGGAAAGGCTAATGTAGTAGCCGATGCGTTGAGCCGCAAAAGTCATGTCAATACACTCATGACCGGAGAATTACCCAAAGAGTTGGCAGAAGACCTTCGCGAACTATGTTTGGAGATAGTTCCGAGAGGTTATGTAGCAGCATTGGAGATTTAGTCTACTTTGATGGATAAGATCAGAGAAGCTCAGAAGACGGACAAGGAGATTGCCGAAATAAAGGAAAGAATGAGTAAAGGAAAAGCTAAAGGATTTCGTGAAGATGAGCATGATACCTTATGGTTTGAGGACCGCGTATATGTGCCAAATGATCAGGAGATCAGAAAGTTGATTCTGCAAGAGGCCCATGATTCGCCATATTCGATTCACCCAGGAAATACCAAGATGTATCTGGATTTGAAGGATAGTTTCTGGTGGACCGGAATGAAGAAGGATGTTGCAGAGTATGTAGCAGTTTGTGATGTATGTCAGAGAGTGAAGGCAGAACATCAGAAGCTAGCAGGATTGCTACAACCATTGTCGATACCCGAATGGAGGTGGGATAAGCTAGGTATGAACTTTATCACGGGATTACCCAGGACTCGTTCAGGCTATGACTCGATTGGGTTGTAGTCGACCGTTTGACGAAAGTAGCTCATTTCATCCCAGTGAAGACCACTTACACCAGTGCTAAGTTGGCAAAGATATACATGACCAGGATCATATGTCTGGAGTTCCGAGGACCATTGTATCAGATAGAGGAACCCAGTTTACTTCAAAATTTTGGAATCAGTTGCATGAAACTTTGGGAACCAGGCTAGAGTTCAGTACAGCTTTTCACCCGCAGACAGATGGACAGACTGAGAGGGTCAATTAGATTCTGGAGGACATGTTGAGAGCTTGTGCACTAGACTATGGATCTAGTTGGGACGATAATTTGCCTTATGCGGAGTTCTCTTATAACAACAGTTATCAAGCCAGTTTGAAGATGGCCCCTTTCGAAGCACTGTACGGAAGGAGGTGCAGAACACCGTTGTTGTGGGACGAAGTTGGGGACCGACAGTTGTTTGGACCAGATTTGATTAAAGAGTCTGAAGAGAAGGTTAAGCTGATTCGCGATAGACTCAAGGTAGCCCAGTCCAGGCAGAAGAGCTATGTGGATTCAAAACGCAAGGAGACAGTTTACGAAGTCGGAGACAGAGTGTATCTTCATGTATCCCCACTTCGAGGAGTGAAGCGCTTTGGAGTTAAGGGAAAATTAGCACCACGTTTTGTGGGACCATACAAATTTTTGGAACGTATGGGAGAAGTTGCTTACAAGTTGGAATTACCTGAAGGATTGTCCGGAGTTCATGATGTGTTCCACGTTTCTCAGTTGAAGAAGTGCCACGCAGAGATGGCTGAAATTCCTCTGAGAGATACAGTGCCGCTGGAAGCGATACAGTTGGATAGCAATTTGACCTACGAGGAGAAGCCAGTTAAGATTCTTGAGTTTGCCAGCCGAGTTACATGTAGCAAAGTAATCAAGTTCTGCAAAGTTCAGTGGAGTCACCATACCAAAGATGAAGCCACCTGGGAACGAGAGGAAGACCTACGGAAGGATCACTCTCACCTATTTTCTAGCCAACCCGAATCTCGAGGGCGAGATTCATCTTAAGGGGGGTAGGTTTGTAACATCCCAAATTTTCAATTTGGAATGTTATACATTAGATCATCATTGCATATCATATTTTATTGCATTTTTGTTTGATCCTAGAAATTCTACGCAACTCAAGGACCCGCGGAGAGAGTTGGGGATTTCATTATTTTCATATTCGAGTTTTTCTCGAATTTTGAAAAAAGGATCGTTTGATTTTAATTATTTTTCTCTTGAATATTTCTTTTATAAAAACAAAAGAGAGATGATAAAATGACTTCCTCAAAATAAAGAAATATCGGAGATTTAATATTAAAATCAAATAAGATTTTTATTCGGAGTTTTATCGTTATTTTATTTGAATTAGGAAAAATATGCGTTTTTCAAAATTGCATTTAGGGCCCAAATAAATGTTCACCTTGTCCGGCCTATTTTTAGAGGACGGAGAAAATTTATTTCAGGATTTTTGGAGTCCGTTTAGTATTTATTTGCTTTCTTTTTCTGCATGTCGGAATTATTTAAAAAAAAGTTACCGACCTACCGGGCCGTGTCCGCCTAGGACACCGACCCGGCCGGCCCTTTAAGAGGCGAGGGGCCCGAGCCGCCAAACCCTAGCCCCCGCCGCCGCCGCCAACCCCACCGCCGCCGCCGGACGCCGGACGCCGGACGCCGCCAGCCCCGACGCCTGCGCCACGCCGCCTGCTGTCGCCGCTGCCCCGCCGCCGCGCCGCCCCCCGCTAGCCCGCCGCCCCGAGCCGCCGCACCGAAGCCGCCGCCGCCCTCGCCGGACTCGCCGGAGGTAGCCGCCCGCCGCCGTTTATCAGAATCAGGCGATTCAAGCGCCTAGAGTTTCGTCTTGAAACCCTCATTCTGTTTAACCAACTTAAACAAGTATTTGCTACTGTAAAATTTGACTTTACTCCTGATTAATAAACGAAGCTTGTTTTTTCGCCGTTTGAGTTTTGTTGCTTCGTTTGAGTTGATTCTTTTTGCAAACCGGAGTTCTTAAGTTGAACTTTCTGGCTATATCTCTTATTTGAGTTTTACCCGTGCCCTTGCTTGATTGCTTATTGTATGCTTGTTTGTTTGCGATAGAGTACCCGGAGTGTGAAGCGTGCTACTACGAGTCTCTAGGTTTCACGGATCATCAGCAAGGCAAGTAACACTTTGATCATACCTCTTTCATACCCAGTTTTATTGCATTAGATCAATCCTCAAACAATTGCATGGTTAGGATCTGATTTAAAATTGTGGGTTTGGGAAGTAGATGAGGTAGTACCTATTCACCTGTTTATTATCAAACCTTGGGAGTTACTTCTACGTTGCTTATATTGCTATGCTATGCTCGTAGACGTGGATTGGGTTTGAGTGTTTTCATGACAGATGTGAGTATTTTTAATTAATGGTTAACTTAAGGTGGCAACTTTAATACACATCTGGGTGGATTGAGGCACCTGGGGAATTCCAGTGATTGCCTGTATTTTTGGAAATCCCGGGGTACCGTGTGATTCTCCTAGGGACTGCCACCCAGGCTCAAAGGGATCATAAGATTATTCATGCTAGAAACTTCCGTGTGCAGCCACATGCCATTATGGGCTCTGGCATAGTTGAGTAAGTTGTGGGAAACCTTTCCATGATGGGCTAGCAGATGTAGGGGATTGTAGGTGTACAGGCCTATCTATCGGTTAAGGGGACCTCTTCGTAAAGACTGTGTCTCGGTCATCCGTTTCTCAAACATCATGTAGTGCGAGAAATCCAACGGAGGCGATCGAGTATTGTGGGGAAAAGTGCGCAAACCTCTGCAGAGTGTACAAACTAATCATGCTTAGCCGTGTCCCCGGTTATGGACATCTTCAGTATCTGGTTCTTGGATTATCATGTGGATCTCATCACTTTTAATTATAAAATTTGATTGGGTTATTGATTACTTTTAATTGGGATTGAGATGGGGTTTACCATTCTCAATGTTTAACAACCACCATGGTAGTTAAATAAAAGTATATTCCTTTGTTGTAGGGAAAAATTAGCTTTTTGCAAAACATATTAACCATACAGCCTCCACCAGCCATATATGCATGTAGTGATAGCATTATTCTGTTCATTACTCTTTTGTGTTACATTGCCGGCATATTCCATGTGCTGACCCATTTTCGGGCTGCAACGTATCATGTTGCAGACTTTTCAGACGACGAGTATGGAGCCTTAGGTCGTGGTCTTTCACTCAGTGATGCCGTTGGAGTTGATGGACTCACTTTATCTTCCAAGCCTTCCGTTGTTACCGTATTAGATGGCCTTAAGCCATATTTATTGTAATAAGTTCTCTTTTGAGACATTCAATGTAATAAGTGTGTGATTGCTACTCTGTTATAAATCCTTCAAGTACTGTGTGTGTCAGCATTACCGATCCAGGGATGACACTTATGCACAGAGATCAGACTGTTTGAGGTCTGGTCGCTACAATGATTATGATTGTTGTTGTCCTACGGACTAAACCCTCTGGTTTATATAGACACCGGAGGGGGCTAGGGTTACATAGAGTCGGTTACAAGGGAGGAGATCTACATATCCAAGTTGCCAAGCTTGCCTTCCACGCAAAGGAGAGTCCCACCCGGACACGGGACAAAGTCTTCAATGTTGTATCTTCATAGTCCAACAGTCCGGCCAAAGTATATAGTCCGGCTGTCCGAGGACCCCCTAATCCAGGACTCCATCAGTAGCCCCTGAACCAGGCTTCAATGGCGATGAGTCCGGCGCGTAGATTGTCTTCGGCATTGCAAGGCGGGTTCCTCCTCTGAATACTCCATAGAAGATTTTGAACACAAGGATCGTGTACGGCTCTGCAGAAAAAATTCCACATACCACCATAGAGAGTACAATATTCCACAAATCCAATCCGCTGACAACTTTTCCTAACATGATACCATGCCATGATCCGGTCTTTATTCGAACCGTTCTCCCTAACCAGCTACTGCGCATGTCGTGAGGCGGTTTTATGGGCATGTCGTATCGAAGCAGAGATCGTGTCCCCTATCTTGGGATTCTCATCAATATGGTATGGGTAATCCAACCGCGTCTTTAGCGCGACGCTTGGGGAATAAGCAAGTTTACCAGGCAAGTGGGGAGGCGCTGGATCCATGCCGCCTTTATAAGGAGATAAGGACTACCCTTTTTCACCCACGCCTTCTCCTTCCGCTTAACCATTCCCCTCTGCTCGAGCCCCAGTGCCCAAGCGTTCATCCTCTCCGACCACAAAGGCCTTCCGAAAATGTTTGGATCCGGAGCAGGAGGCAAATGGATGGCCTCCACCGTCCGGGAGAAGGATATCAAAAAGCTTCGGGAGGCCGGGTACCTGGCCCAGAAAATCAGCCACCGTCCCTCGACGGCAGGACAGATCGTCCCTACTCCGGAACCCCACGAGAGGGTTGTTTTCCTCCCTCATTTTGTCCATGGGCTGGGGTTTCCCCTCCACCCATTCATTCGCGGCATCGTGTATTACTATGGGATCGATTTTCATGATCTATCCCCCAATTCCTTCCTCAACATCTCGACGTTCATCGTCGTGTGCGAGGCCTTTCTCCGCATCTTGCCACACTTCGGCTTATGGCTGAAGATATTTAATGTGAAGCCCAAGGTAGTGGGCGGTGAGCACGCCGAGTGCGGAGGCGCCATGGTGAGCAAGATGTCCAATGTCACATGGCCAACAGGTACTTTCAATGATTCCGTCAAAGAGTGGCAGCAGCAGTGGTTTTACATCACTGAGCCGCGCGGCACGAAATGGGCCGCTGCTCATGAATTCCAATCCGGAGCCCCCCTGCGGCTTACGTCCTGGCCCAAGAAGGGCCTGGATTGGTCTTCATCCGATGAGCTATCGGTACTTCAGACGCGCGTCAAGAATATGGAAGACAAGGATATCAAACTTTTCAATGTAGTCCAGGTGATGTTAGCTCGCCGGATCCTTCCCTGTCAACACCGGGCTTGCAATTTATGGGAATTTGACCCGGCCAAGCACCAGACCCTGCAAGAGCTCTTTTGCTCCTCACACAAAGATATCTGGAAGGTGCTTTTTAAGTCCAACAAATCATGGCCGGACTCAGCCGAGGACCGCGGGTACCAACTGTCCCGCCCTGCAAGTTCGGTAAGCCATTATAAGTTTTATTCGCATAACCCAAGGGAAACGCTTAATGTGTTTTCCTCAACTCTCCTAGGGCTGGACGAAGAAGGCGGGGCAGATCTACTGTCCGGCCCCGCTACCTGAAGAACCGGCCGGCCCGCTTCTAACGAAGACGCTGGTCCCAGCGCCCTACAAGGCGCCGAAGAAGAAGGCCGAGAGAGGGGCCAAGAAGACCAGGGGCGGCCTCCGTCGTTGTGGTGCCTCGGACACGATATCCAAAGATTCCAATGCCTGTTCTTCCTCCGAAGAGGAGGAGGAGGAGGAGGAAGACAAATCCCCGGTGGGGGGAAGAAAGAAAAGGACATCCTCTGCATCGTTGGAGGCCGAGTCGCCTAAGAAGGGAAAAACTCTTCTTCCAGCGGAGTCCACCGTCGCTGATAGCAGCCCGGAGTGGGATCCCAGGGCTCAACCCCTGGTGAACTCATGAGTATATAAAATCCGAACACGTTTATGCGTCCGGACTTATCATGGCACAATATTTTGATCTGGGCCATACTTTTTGCAGTCCGGCGAGGTCCCGCGTGGAGCAATCCTCGTCGGAGGATTTGCTAAGCTTGGACGCTATGGAGAGCGGGACACCCCCGAAGGTCCCTTCCCCCAAACATGTGAATGACACCGAGGCTTTGTCCCAGGAGGACCCAGGCCAAGGATGGGGGAGATTGCCAAGGTGGCGCCAGGAGGTCAAACTTCAGGGGCCGGACACATGGGAGGGAAGGCTCCCATGGGCGTCGTCGGCGGGAGCCATCTTGAATTCGGCCCCCAGCCGGACGCAATTCCGGAGACCAATATGGTTCCAGAGTCAGGCAGGCGTTCTCCCTCGGCTAGAGGGGTGTACCTATTCCACCGGCAACCTCTGTCCAACCAGAGGTGCTGGATACTTTATTGGCGGCGCTGAAAAGCACCTCCGTCGTCGATGAACACCGTGCCCTTGTGGGTGCGGTGATTGAGAAGATTCAATCTGTGGAGAGTGGGCTGAATGAAGCCTGTATTAGCCTTATAAGAGGCTTTGAGGTATGTTTTATGAAGTTTCGAAGAGTGTCACAGTATAGATAGTAGCCCCTGATACACTGTTCGGTGAGAGAAAAAACCGGACAGAGGATCAAATCTATGTTCGCATGAGACTCACTTGATGACATTTACCTCTCTTTTGGTATAAATAGGCGTCTGTAGCGACTGCCACCTCTCGTACTGCGGAGGACTCTGGACTAAATCGAAGTCTGGAGCGGGCCACAGAAGAATTGGGCCAGTTGAAAAGGCAGTTGGAGGATAAACAAGGTAGGCACAAACCTTGCTCACGTTCAGTGCGAACGAATTTTTTTTAAATATGTTTTGTGATTTGCGCCAGGGGCGATGACCGAAGTCGAGGCTCTAAAGAAGGTTGTTGCCGAGGCCGAGGGAACGGCAGCCGCAGAGTGGGCTCTTCGTGAGAAGCACGAGGCCAGGGTTATTGAAGCTGAGCAAGACCTTCAAGAGGTCGTGAGGAGATGCGAGGCCTTGGAGCAGAGTCTAACGGAGAAAGAATCCGAACTTACCAAGGCTCATCAGGCCGCATGCGATGCCCAGGGGGAAACCCAGGGTGCCCTGCAGGAGATCCAAGAGGCGAGGAAGATCGCGCGGGTAAGGCTTGTTCCACGTAAGGAAAGTATTTGGGGAGAAAATCATGTTTCTAATCTTGAGTACAGATTTCTCCAGGGGTGTTTGCGGAGCTGCCACGCAGCATATCTGATGCCGCACAATTCTACAGAGCCAAAGAAAGGAACACTGTGGATAAGCTCTTCTGGTCACAGTATCTGGCACCGAATTATCCGGTGCCTTTTGCCGACCAACTGAAACAGCTGATCGAACTGCAGAAGGCGGCCGAGTTAGCCATGAAGGATTTGATTATCCGGCTATGGCCCGTTGAGCCGATTCCAGGCAGCTACTTCGGGCTCGTGAAACGGCTTGCAAGTGCCTGCCCTCGACTGGACGTCATCAAGCGGTCGGTCTGTATAGAGGGTGCGCGAATGGCCTTCGCCCGCGCAAAGGTGCACTGGGGGAAGATGGATGCTGAAAAGCTGGTGACCGAGGGACCGCCGGAGGGAAAGGAGCACCGCAAGCCTGAGTTATATTATGAAAGTGTCCTGAAAGGATCCTGCCTTGCGGCGGAGCAATGCACCAAGGACATTATATTTCCATGAATACAATCATGTTGTCCTTTGTAATGTTGAACAAGGTCATTTCTATTATTTATTGCCTGTTATATAAAAGTGTATCCTCCTGCGCGGCCGTTTTATATATTAATCCTGAGAGTTGGCCAGTCGTCGGCTTCTGCCCCCACGTAGGAAGTAAGGGGGTGTTCGGGATAAACCTGATCACTCTTTATCCCAGTTTTGGGTCCTTCGAAGGAGGTGTTCAGCACAACGAACCAGGCAATCGGACTATAGGGCTTTATCACTCTCACTTAGCCATAGGAGCTTTAGAAAAGGAAGGTAGGCGCAGCCCCTGGTGTTCAGAAGACCGCACGAGGGGCTCTATAAGCACCTGATCGGAAGAAAAGCCGATCCATCGCACGCTGCATTGGTTATGGCATTATGCGGGAGGAATCCTTAAAGATTTTACAACCTCTCGAACAGCTGACCAGCTCTCGCTGTATCATGACAGTCAGTTTTCGGCTTTCTCTACTGAGGTGCTCGTCCGGAAGAACCGGGACACAATCGCAGTAGTTCTCCCTGTGCCGCCTTAGCCAATATAGCGGAACGTAAGGCAGCAAAACATGGGAGCCGGCAAACCCAACATTTGACCCAAGACATGATTCGGAGCTGATGCATATGATGTTATAAGTTCGGGGTGCCGAACTTCCATGAAGGTGTTCGGACATTATTGCCATATTATGGGTAAAACGAAGCCCCTAGCATATTTAAGGCATATCGCGGTGTACGGATGCCATTTGACAAAAGAATTTCAATAAGAGATAATGGCAGATAAGCATCATGTAAATCCACATGTCGTATTTAAATAATACGTCGATGCGTATGAGTACATGTAAAGTAAAAAAGAGAAAGTGACTGCGGAACATACTGAGACCAGGCGGGAAGAGGCTGTGTGCGGATCCGGAGTGCAGTCGGATGGTCATCGAGGGGAATATCTAAGAGTTCCCTTGCGCGTTCGAGCTGTTTCCATGTCGCATGTCCTTGCCTGGGCGAAAATGAACCTATACAGAAAATGCAAGATATGTTTGTGTGCCGCAGAGCGGTTGAGCCGCGGTATGTGGCCTATCCTGGCCTTCGCCGGAGTGTTTAATTGAGCTCTGGACGAGCCGGGCTATCCTGCCGCGAAGTAGTTCGGAGTCCTTTGGCGGTGTCCGGGAGATTGGTCGTCGACTCGAGGTTCGATTGAAAGGTGCCACTCGTTGCTTCTGCTGTTAAAGCAGCGGTATACTCTTTGGTACCGAGGGGGAGTTCGGCCTTGCCATTAACCGTGATGACGCCGCGCGAACCGGGCATCTTGAGCTTACGGTAGGCATAATGTGGCACCGCGTTGAATCGAGCAAACGCGGTTCGTCCGAGCAGTGCCTGATAATCACTGCGAAAGGGGACGATGTCGAAGATTAACTCTTCGGCACGGTAATTGTTTGGTGATCCGAAGACTACCTCAAGGGCGATGGAGCCTGTATAGCTGGCCTCCACACCTGGTATAATACCACTAAAGGTGGCTTTAGTGGGCTTGATCACCGAATGATCGATGCCCATCTTGTGCACTGTGTCCTGGTAAAGCACGTTTAGACTGCTGCCTCCGTCCATAAGGACTCGTGTGAGGTGGAACCCGTCAATTATTGGGTCGAGGACTAGTGCGGCTGAATTGCCCTGATTGGTGTTAACCGGACGATTCATGCGGTTGAAGGTGATCGGCCCTAGTTTGTATTGTGGGATGACTGGTTCCGTTAAGTCGACATCCTTGAGGGTGCGCATCCGGTCCGGGTTGGGAGTGTGGGTGGCGTTTACCATGTTCACCATTTGGATTTGCGGGGGAAATTTCTTTTGCCCTCCTGTATTCGGTGATCTAGGCTCCTCGTCGCCATCATCGCTTTGAGACCCCTTATCTTTGTTTTTGGCAGCTGACCTGCCGGCTTGTTTGAAGACCCAGCATTCTCTGTTGGTATGATTGGCTGGTGTTCCTGGGGTGCCATGAATTTGGCATGGACGGTCGAGTATGCGGTCCAGACGGGACGGACCCGAATTGTCATTTTTGAATGGCCCTTTCCGCTGACCGGACTTAGAGCCACTAAATCCGGCATTGACTGCCGTATCTTCGGCGCTTTCACCATTTTTGCGGCCCTTGTGTTTGTTGCGTCAGGGTTTGCCGTTGCTATCTCTGGCCTCTGATGTGCCAGGGTTGCTTGTTGTGTTGTTGCTACGGGCCAACCAGCTATCCTCGCCCGCGCAAAAGCGGGTCATGAGTGTCGTGAGGGCTGCCATGGATTTTGGCTTCTCTTGGCTGAGATGTCGGGCGAGCCACTCGTCACGGATGTTATGTTTAAAGGCCGCTAGGGCTTCGGCATCCGGACAGTCGACAATTTGGTTCTTTTTAGTTAGGAACCGAGTCCAGAATTTCCTGGCTGACTCTCCGGGCTGTTGTGTTATGTGACTTAAATCATCAGCATCCGGTGGTCGCACATAAGTGCCCTGGAAGTTGTCCAGGAATCCGTCTGCCAGGTTCTCCCAACTTCTGATGGAGTTTGCTGGCAAGCTATTCAGCCAATGCCGAGCCGGCCCTTTGAGTTTTAGTGGGAGATACTTGATGGCGTGTAGATCATCCCCGCGGGCCATGTGAATGTGGAGGAAGAAATCCTCTATCCATACCGCGGGGTCTGCAGTACCATCATATGATTCAATGTTCACGGGTTTAAACCCTTCTGGGAATTCATGATCCATTACTTCATCAGTGAAGCATAGGGGGTGTGCGGCGCCTCTGTGCCGGGCTATATCACGATGCAGTTCATACGAGTCTTGTCTGCTGCATTCAGCCCGGCCGGATTTGCTTTTAGTATATCTGGCGTGACGGTCGTCGTCACGTGTTGGGGCGCACCCCCATGATCCGTAGATCGATCTTGTATGTCCTGCTTTGTTTTCCAATACGTCTCGCAGGTCCTGCGTGTTGCCCCGGGCCTTGGTGTTTTTGTTTGACTGGCGACGGGGTGCGGGCTGGACTTCGGGCTGATATGCCGCTTTGTCTCGGCCACGAGGTGGACGGTCAGCCGCATCATACGCTGGTAGTGTAGGCTTTAATGCTTCCTCTTCGAGTTTGGGTAGCAACTTGCGCTTTGGGTAACTTTTGGTTCGGCGTTCGAGTTCGTATTCCTCGGCTGCCAGGACCTCGGTCCATCTATCCGCTAGCAGATCTTGATCAGCTTGAAGCTGCTGCTGCTTTTTCTTCAGGCTTTTTGCTGTGGCTATAAGCCGGCGCTTGAAGCGCTCCTGCTCGACGGGATCCTCAGGCACGATAAATTCTTCGTCGCTGAGGCTCACCTCGTCTTCAGAGAGGGGCATGTACTTGTCATCCTCTGATTCTCCGTCTGTCGCCTGTTCCTTAGGGCTAGCTTGCCCATCCTCCCGCTCGAAGCCTGGCTGGAGGGGATTGTCTTTGTCTTCGGCACTATCCGCAGCGTTATTGTCTCTTGTGTTGGTATCGCTGCTTTTGCTATGGCGGGGCTTAGAGCGGCGCTGATGACGTCGGTGCTTAGATTGCTTCTCAAGGGAATTATCCTCCGTTGCCTTATTGCCATCGCTTTCTTTGGGGGTGTCCACCATATATATATCATATAATGAGGTGGCTGTCCAGCGCCCTGTGGGCGGTGGTTCCTGTTCTTCTCCTTCATCGTCGTCCATACCGTCGATGTCTTCGGAGCCGAAATCAAGCATGTCGGTTAAGTCGTCGACAGTGGCTATTAAGTGGGTGGTGGGTGGGTGATAACCCACAAGTATAGGGGATCGCAACAGTTTTCAATAAGTAAGAGTGTCGAACCCAACGAGGAGCTAAAGGTAGAACAAATATTCCCTCAAGTTCTATCGACCACCGATACAACTCTACGCACGCTTAACGTTCGCTTTACCGGAAACAAGTATGAAACTAGAAGTACTTTGTAGGTGTTTTTGGATAGGTTTGCAAGAAAGTAAAGAGTACGTAAATAAAAGCTAGGGGCTTTTTAGATGAAGACACGACTAAAGTAAATATAACGAGTGTGGAAAGGTGGTGGTAGGAGTTGCGAAATTGTCCCTAAGCAATTGACTACTTTACTAGACCGATAGCAAGTTTTATGTGGGAGAGGCCACTGCTAACATGTCATCCCTGACTTGGAATTCTATGCACTTATGATTGGAACTATTAGCAAGCATCTGCAACTACTAACGTTCTTTAAGGTAAAACCCAACCATAGCATTAAGATATATTGGTCCCCCTTCAATCCCGTATGCATCAATTTCTATGCTAGGCTGAAGCTTCTGTCGCCCTTGCCCTCCAATACATAGTCCTATCAACATACAACTAACCCTATGGTGTGATCCACGCGCGCGCTCATATGATGGGCACCAAAGGAAAGCAACAAAACCACAAGCAAATTAAATCAATCATAGCAATTCATCAACCACCGATAGGACAACGAAAATCTACTCAGACATCATAGGATGGCAATACATCATTGGATAATAATATGAAGCATAAAGCACCATGTTCAAGTAGAGGGTACAGCGGGTTGCGAGAGAGTGGACCGTTGTAGATAGAGGGGGGAAGGTGATGGAGATGTTGGTGAAGATGGCGGAGGTGTTGGTGAAGATCGCGGTGATGATGATGGTGGCCACGGCAGCGTTCCGGCGCCACCGGAAGAGAAGGGGAGAGGGGGGCCCTTCGTATTCTTCTTCCTTGACCTCCTCCCTAGATGGGAGAAGGGTTTCCCCTCTGGTCCTTGGCCTCCATGGCATGGGAGGGGCGAGAGCCCCTCCGAGATTGGATCTGTCTCTCTGTCTCTCTCTGTTTCTGCGTTCTCCTCTGCTGCCCTTTCACCGTTTCGAGTATATATGGAGATCCATAACTCCGATTGGGCTGAAACCTTTGCCGTGATTTTTTTACCAAAAATTAGCTTTCTTGCGGCCGAAGAAGAGCATCAACCGCCTTACAGGTGGACCGGGTCAGGGGCGCGCCCCCTGCCTCGTGCCCACCTCGGACACCGTTTCGCGTTGATCTTTCTCCCAGATTTCCCAAATATTCCAAAAATAAGCTCCGTCCGTTTTTATCCCATTTGGACTCCGTTTGATATCGATATTCTGCGAAACATAAAACATGCAACAGACAGGAACTGGCACTGGGCACTGGATCAATAGGTTAGTCCCAAAAATAATGGGATAATTAGATTTATGCCCCTAGTTGTGTCCCACTCGTCTGTTTTACCCCTAATCCCCAAAAGTCACCGGTTCTGTCCAAGTCACTTTGATCCTCTTATGCTTTTGCCCTTTGACCGTTTGGCCGTCAGTTTGAAAACTTCATAACTAATTCATACAAAATCAAAAAAATGCAAATAAGATACCAAAATGTTCAGAAAAACATCACCTATATGTCAGTGTCATTTGCATTCATGAAAAAAGTGTTGGCAAGTGCACATCCGAGTTTTAGCGCTTTTGATACCACCATGAATAGTAAACTCTAAAAAAATTCAAAAAAATATGGTGGCAAAGAATGACAAGTGTTTTAAGTGCTTGCCAAGTTTCATTAGGGAACGACATTCGTGGAAGTCGTGCCAAAAAAAATCTATTTTCGATTGTTGATTTTTTTTGCCGCGGCACCCACGAATGTTATTCCCTAATGAAACTTGGCAGGCACTTAAAACATTTGTCATTCTTTGCCACCAAATTATTTTTGAATTTTTTTGAACTTATTTAGTTTTTACTATTCATGGTGGTAGCATAAGAGCTAAAACTCGGATGGGCACTTTCCAACACTTTTTCATGAATGCAAATGACACTGACATATAGGTGATCTTTTTCTGAACATTTTGGTATCTTATTTGCATTTTTCTTATTTAGTATGAATTAGTTATGAAGTTTTCAAACTGACGGTCAAATGGTCAAAGGGCAAAAGCATAAGAGGAGCAAAGTGATTTGGACAGAACCGGTGACTTTTGGGAATTAGGGGTAAAACAGACGAGTGGGACACAACTAGGGGCATAGATCTAATTATCCCAAAAATAATATAAAAAGTTGCCAAAAGTATATGAAAGTTGTAGAATATTGGCATGGAACAATCAAAAATTATAGATACGACGGAGACGTATCAGTGGGGAATGCATTTCTTTGTCGTCCGCTTCCCACTCAAGCCGGACATAGTTCGGCCAAGGGTCTCCTAACAAGGAGAGAGACCTCAATGAATATAGCACATCGCCCAAGGAGGTGAACTCCATGATCGGTGCCCAATCAGATTGGATAGGCACGGACGCAAGCGGTTCGGAGCCTGTGGCCGGGGACGAATCCAAGGGTCCGGTAAAACAGGTCTCATAGGAGGTGAAATCAGCATTCGGCTCTATCGCCGCTGAGTGTGCGGCCTCCGTGGCGGGGTCTATCCGCCCATCCTCGGACAGCACGATCTTCTCCGGAATGAGGGCCGGAGTAGCCACAGGTGTGATCTCCCGAACACCGTCCGACGGCAAAGCTAAGTCGTGCTCGTCGTGACTGTGCGGCGCACCTGACATGGGCTCGAATCCGTCGAAGATCAAGTCTCCGCGGATGTCGGCAGTATAGTTCAAGCTTCCAAACCTGACCTGACGGCCAGAGGCGTAGCTCTCGATCTGCTCCAGATGGCCAAGCGAGTTGGCCCGTAGTACGAAGCCGCCGAATACGAAGATCTGTCCGGGGAGAAAAACCTCACCCTGGATCGCATCGTTGCCGATGATCGAAGGAGCCATCAAGCCTTTATCGTGATGGCACAATGGAACTCTCAATGAAAGCACCAATGTCGGTGTCAAAACCGGCGGATCTCGGGTAGGGGGTCCCGAACTGTGCGTCTAAGGCGGATGGTAACAGGAGGCGGGGGACACAATGTTTACCCAGGTTCGGGCCCTCTCGATGGAGGTAATACCCTACTTCCTGCTTGATTGATCTTGATGATATGAGTATTACAAGAGTTGATCTACCACGAGATCATTGAGGCTAAACCCTAGAAGCTAGCCTATGATTATGATTGTTGTTGTCCTACAGACTAAACCCTCCGGTTTATATAGACACGAGAGGGGGCTAGGGTTACACAGAGTCGGTTACAAGGGAGGAGATCTACATATCCAAATTGCCAAGCTTGCCTTCCACGCAAAGGAGAGTCCCATCCGGACACGGGACAAAGTCTTCAATCTTGTATCTTCATAGTCCAACAGTCCGGCCAAAGTACATAGTCCGGCTGTCCGAGGACCCCCTAATCCATGACTCCCTCAGCGAGCTGCAGCCTCTCGGCGCTGACATGCCTATCTTAATCCGCGGCGCTGAAGCGCAATGCGCCAGGGGCCTGCTCAACCCTGGTGGTGACGCACATCATGGTGTCGTCCATCGTGTTGCCGAGGAGCGCCTCGGCCTCGACGGGCCATGGCACCTTCTCGTTTTCCTTGTCGACGAGGTTGATGGTAGAGGTGGCGCTTTGGTGGGTTGGCATGCTTGGAAAAGGTGGATGTGCTACAGGCTGCGCTTGTTGCCTCCGTGCGTCGCGCGCCGCCTAGGTTTATGCGCAATATCGCTGGGTGGCGGGAAACCGGTGAGGAAATGGCGGGAAACGATGGCGTGTTCATAAAACGCCATCAATTAATGGAAACTTAGCATAGAAGGAACATCAAGTTAGCACCAGAAGTAGATGATGATCAGATGATCGTTTATCCTAGTTAATTATGCATGTAATAGTTTACTTTGGTGTGTGGAAATGTCATGTGTGTACTAGACACCTATGTAATTGGATGTTTGCCGTGTATTACACACATCTTGTTTATGTGAAACGTTTCTGTTCTCTTGGCTCAACACAAACAGTTTATCGGAATGAACTGTATGCCCTCCATTGCACACACCTTGATCTGGCTGAACCGTTTCTGTTGCGTTGCCTAGTCGTAAATAGTTCATCCGAGTGAACTATATGTCGTATATCGCACACACCTTGATCTGGCTGACCATTTCTTTTGTGTTGCCTAATCACAAACAGTTCATCCGAGTGAACTGTATGCCGTATATCACACACACGCCTTCATCTGGCTGCCCGTTTCTGTTGTTCCGCCTCATCTCAAATAGTTTATCCGAGTGAACTGTATGCCGTATATTGCACACGCCTTCATCTGGCTACCAGTTTCTTTTGTTTTGCCTCATCGCAAGCAGTTAATTGAACTGAACCGTATGCCCTGCATCGCACACGCAACTAAAATATGAACCGTGTTTGATGTATCCTTCGTCGCAAATGTTTTGCATCTTTTTTCATGGTTTTTTTACATCACTGTTTGCGACTAATGCATCGCACATAGTTTCGTGAAAGGGTCTTTAATCGCAGTGTCGTGTTAGCAGCATCCTGCAGTAGTGATATTTAGTGCTAAATTCATGAAAAGCATTGGTATCCATGAAACATTTAACACAATCAAACTTAAGGTTTATACCTGACTCGTTGCCTTCATCGAGTTCCCAATCTTCAGAGTTGCGTAAAATTCTTTCCAGTAAATCCCATTTGAATTCAATAGTCTTCTTCATAAAAGAACCAGTACAAGAAGTATCGAGCATGGATTGATCATTATGAGAAAGCCGAGCATAAAAATTTTGAATAATAATTTCTCTTGAGGGCTCATGACTGGGGCATGAATATAACATTGGCTTAAGCCTCCCCCAAGCTTGAGCGATACTTTCTCCTTCACGAGGCCAAAAATTATAAATATAATTCCGATCACGATGTACTAGATGCATAGGATAAAACTTCTGATGAAATTCCAATTTCAATCGATTGTAGTTCCAAGTCCCAATATCATCGCATAGCCTATACCATGTCAATGCCTTCTCCTTCAAAGAAAAAGGGAAGACCTTCTTCTTGACTTCATCCTCGGGCAAACCTGCTAACTTAAATAATCCACAAACTTCATCCACATAGATTAGATGCATATCAGGATGTAATGTTCCGTCTCCTGCATAAGGATTAGCTAGCAGTTTCTCTATCATACCCGAAAGAATTTCATAATAAATATTTTTAGTAGGTGCAGTAGGTTGAGGGGAAAGTCTTTGCTCTTTCGGTCGGGGTGAAGATACCCCGAACAAGCCCCTCAAAGGATTATTTTCCATAGTAACAAGTGATAGTAAATTTCAGCACACTATATAAATGTTTCCTTACCAAAGGCGCTTCACTCCCCGGCAACGGCACCAGAAAAGATCTTGATGACCCACAAGTATAGGGGATCTATCGTAGTCCTTTCGATAAGTAAGAGTGTCGAACCCAACGAGGAGCAGAAGGAAATGACAAGCGGTTTTCAGTAAGGTATTCTCTGCAAGCACTGAAATTATCCGTAACAGATAGTTGTGTGATATGATAATTCGTAATGGGTAACAAGTAACAAGAGTAACAAAGGTGCAACAAGGTGGCCCAATCCTTTTTATAGCAAAGGACAATCCTGGACAAACTCTTATATAAAGCAAAGCGCTCCCGAGGACACATGGGAATTACTGTCAAGTTACTTTTCATCATGCTCATATGATTCATGTTCGTTACTTTGATAATTTGATATGTGGGTGGACCGGTGCTTGGGTGCTGTCCTTACTTGGACAAGCCTCCCACTTATGATTAACCCCTCTCGCAAGCATCCACAACTACGAAAGAAGAATTAAGATAAATTTAACCATAGCATGAAACACGTGGATCCAAATCAGCCCCTTACGAAGCAACGCATAAACTAGGGTTTAAGATTCTGTCACTCTAGCAACCCATCATCTACTTATTACTTCCCAATGCCTTCCCCTAGGCCCAAATAATGGTGAAGTGTCATGTAGTCGATGTTCACATAACACCACTAGAGGAGAGACAACATGCATCTCATCAAAATATCGAACGAATACCAAATTCACATGATTACTTATAACAAGACTTCTCTCATGTCCTCAGGAACAAACGTAACTACTCACAAAGAATATTCATGTTCATAATCAGAGGAGTAATAATTATCATTAAGGATCTGAACATATGATCTTCCACCGAATAAACCAACTAGCATGAACTACAAGGAGTAATCAACACTACTAGCAACCCACAGGTACCAATCTGAGGTTTTGAGACAAAGATCGGATATAAGAGATGAATTAGGGTTTGAGAGGAGATGGTATGGTGAAGATGTTTATGGAGATTGTTCCCCTCTCGATGAGAGGATCGTTGGTGACGATGATGACGATGATTTCCCTCTCCGTGAGGGAAGTTTCCCTGGCAGAACTGTTGGGGAACGTATTGTTTCAAAAAAATTCCTACGATCACGCAAGATCTATCTAGGAGAATCATAGCAACGAGCGGGGAGAGTGTGCCCACGTACCCTCGTAGACCAAAAGCGGAAGCGTTTAGTAACGCGGTTGATGTAGTCGAACGTCTTCGCGATCCAACCGATCCAAGTACCGAACGCACGGCACCTCCGCGATCTGCACACGTTCAGCCCAGTGACGTCCCTGGAAGTCTTGATCCAGTTGAGGCCGAGGGAGAGTTTCTTCAGCACGACGGTGTGGTGACGGTGATGATGAATGTACCGGCGCAGGGCTTCGCCTAACCACTACGACGATACGACCGAGGTGTGTTTCTGTGGAGGGGGCACCACACATGGCTAAAAGATCAACTTGTGTGTTCTAGGGTGCCCCCCTCCTGACATATATAAAGGAGGGAGGGAGGAGGCTGGGCGGCCCTAGGGGGCGCGCCCAAGGAGGGGAGTCCTAGGGGAGTCCTACTAGGACTCCAAGTCCTAGTAGGACTCCACCAAGAGGGAGAGAGGGGGAAGGAAGGAGAGGGAGTAGGAAAGGGGGGAGCCCCCCTTCCCTTGTCCAATTCAGACTCCAAGGGGGGGACGCGGCCTGCCCTGGCTGCCCTCCTCTCTCACCAATAGAGCCCATGGTGGCCCATTAGTTCCCCCGGGGGGTTTCGGTAACCCCTCCGGCACTCCGATTTTACCCGAAACTATCCGGAACACTTCCGGTGTCCGAATAACATGGTCCAATATATCAATCTTTATGTCTCGACCATTTCGAGACTCCTCATCATGTCCGTGATCTCATCTGAGACTCCGAACAACCTTCGGTCATCAAATCACATAAACTCATAATACAAATCATCATCGAACTTTAAGCGTGCGGACCCTACGGGTTCGAGAACTATGTAGACATGACCGATACACATCTCCGGTCAATAACCAATAGCGGAACCTGGATGCTCATATTGGCTCCTACATATTCTACGAAGATCTTTATCGGTCAAACCGCATAACAACATACGTTGTTCCCTTTGTCATCGGTATGTTACTTGCCCGAGATTCGATCGTCGGTATCACCATACCTAGTTCAATCTCGTTACCGGCAAGTCTCTTTACTCGTTCCGTAATGCATCATCCCGCAACTAACTCATTAGTCACATTGCTTGCAAGGCTTATAGTGATGTGTATTACTGAGAGGGCCTAGAGATACCTCTCCGACAATCGGAGTGACAAATCCTAATCTCGATCTATGCCAACTCAACAAATACCATCGGAGACACCTCTAGAGCTTCTTTATAATCACCCAGTTACGTTCTGACGTTTGATAGCACACTAAGTGTTCCTCCGATGTTCGGGAGTTGCATAATCTCATAGTCATAGGAACATGTATAAGTCATGAAGAAAGCAATAGCAATAAAGTAAATGATCATAGTGCTAATCTAACGGATGGGTCTTGTGAAGGAAATATGCCCTAGAGGCAATAATAAAGTTATTATTTATTTCCTTATTTCATGATAAATGTTTATCATTCATGCTAGAATTGTATTAACCGGAAACATAATACTTGTGTGAATACATAGACAAACAGAGTGTCACTAGTATGCCTCTACTTGACTAGCTCGTTAATCAAAGATGGTTATGTTTCCTAGCCATAGACATGATTTGTCATTTGATTAACGGGATCATATCATTAGGAGAATGATGTGATTGACTTGACCCATTCCGTTAGCTTAGCACTTGATCGTTTAGTATTCTGCTATTGCTTTCTTCATGACTTATACATGTTCCTATGACTATGAGATTATGCAACTCCCGTTTACCGGAGGAACACTTTGTGTGCTACCAAACGTCACAACGTAACTAGGTGATTATAAAGGTACTCTACAGGTGTCTCCGAAGGTACTTGTTGGGTTGGCGTATTTCGAGATTAGGATTTGTCACTCCGATTGTCGGAGAGGTATCTCTGGGCCCACTCAGTAATGCACATCACTATAAGCCTTGCAAGCATTGTAACTAATGAGTTAGTTGCGGGATGATGTATTACGGAACGAGTAAAGAGACTTGCCGGTAACAAGATTGAACTAGGTATTGAGATACCGACGATCGAATCTCGGGCAAGTAACATACTGATGACAAAGGGAACAACATATGTTGTTATGCGGTCTGACCGATAAAGATCTTCGTAGAATATGTGGGAGCCAATATGAGCATCCAGGTTCCGCTATTGGTTATTGATCGGAGACGTGTCTCGGTCATGTCTACATTTTTCTCGAACCCGTAGGGTCCGCACGCTTAAAGTTCGATGACGGTTATATTATGAGTTTATGTGTTTTGATGTACCGAAGGTAGTTCGGAGTCCCGGATGAGATCGGGGACATGACGAGGAGTCTCGAAATGGTCGAGACATAAAGATCGATATATTGGACGACTATATTCGGACATCGAAAAGGTTCCGAGTGATTCGGGTATTTTTTGGAGTACCGGAGAGTTACGGGAATTCGCCGGGGAGTATATGGGCCTTATTGGGCTTTAGGGGAAAGAGAGAGGAGAGGCTGGGCGGCCCCCAAGGCCTAGTCCGAATTGGACTAGGGGGAGGGGCTGCACCCCCTCCTTCCTTCTCTTCCCTCTCCCCTTTCCTTGACTCCTACTCCTACTACTTGGAAGGGGGGGAATCCTACTCCCGGTGGGAGTAGGACTCCTCCTAGGGCGCGCCATAGAGAGGACCGCCCCCCCTCCTCCACTCCATTATATACGGGGAGGGGGCACCCCTTGGAGACACAACAATTGATCGTTTGATCTTTTAGCCGTGTGCGGTTTCCCCCTCCACCATAGTCCACCTCGATAATACTATAGCGGTGCTTAGGCGAAGCCCTACGTCGGTAGAACATCATCATCGTCACCATGCCGTCGTGCTGACGACACTCTCCCTCAACACTCGGCTGTATCGGAGTTCGAGGGACATCATCGGGCTGAACGTGTGCTAAACTCGGAGGTGCCGTGTGTTCGGTACTTGATCGGTCGGATCGTGAAGACGTACGACTACATCAACCACGTTGTGCTAACGCTTCCGCTTTCGGTCTACGAGGGTACATGGACAACACTCTCCCCTCTCGTTGCTATGCATCACCATGATCTTGCGTGTGCGTAGGATTTTTTTTGAAATTACTACGTTCCCCAACAGTGGCATCAGAGCCTGGTTTTATGCGTAGATGTCATATGCACGAGTAGAACACAAGTGAGTTGTGGGCAATACAAGTCATACTGCTTACCAGCATGTCATACTTTGGTTTGGCGGTATTGTTGGATGAAGCGGCCCGGACCGACATTACGCGTATGCTTACGCGAGACTGGTTTTATCGCCGTGCTATGCACACAGGTGAGTAGCGGGTGTCAGTTTCTCCAACTTTGGTTGAACCGAGTGTGGCTACGCCCGGTCCTTGAGAAGGTTAAAACAACACTAACTTGACGAACTAGCGTTGTGGTTTTGACGCGTAGGTAAGAACGGTTCTTGCTCAGCCCGTAGCAGCCATGTAAAACTTGCAACAACAAAGTAGAGGACGTCTAACTTGTTTTTGCAGGGCATGTTGTGATGTGATACGGTCAATACGTGATGAAGATATAAGTTGTTGTATGAGATGATCATGTTTTGTTGAAGTTATCGGCAACTGGGAAAAGCCTTATGGTTGTCTCTCTATTGCATAAGATGCAAGCGCCAAATAATTGCTTTACTTTATCGCTATGCGATAGCAATAGTTGCAAGAGCAATAGTTTGCGAGACGACCATCTGACGACACATTGATATAGATCAAGATGATGGAGATCATGGTTTCATGCCGGTGACGATGGAGATCATGACGATGCTTTGGAGATGGAGATCAAAGGCACAAGATGATGATGGCCATATCATGTCACATATTATGATTGCAGGTGATGCTTATCTTTTATACATCTTATTTTGCTTAGTTCGGCGGTAGCATTATAAGATGATCTCTCACTAAATTTCAAGATAAAAGTGTTCTCCCTGAGTATGCACCGTTGCCAAAGTTCATCGTGCCCAGACACCATGTGATGATCGGGTGTGATAAGCTCTACGTCCATCTACAACGGGTGCACGACAGTTTTGCACACGCGGAATACTCAGGTTAAACTTGACGAGCCTAGCATATGCAGATATGGCCTCGGAACACTGAGACCGAAAGGTCGAGCGTGAATCATATAGAAGATATGATCAACATAGTGATGTTCACCATTGAAAACTACTCCATTTCACGTGATGATCGGTTATGGTTTAGTTGATTTGGATCACGTGATCACTTAGATGATTAGAGGGATGTCTATCTAAGTGGGAGTTCTTAAGTAATATGATTAATTGAACTTTAATTTATCATGAACTTAGTCCTCGTAGTATTAGCATATCTATGTTGTAGATCAATAGCTCGCGTTTAGCTCCCTTGTTTTATTTTTTGATATGTTCCTAGAGAAAACTAAGTTGAAAAATGTTAGTAGCAATGATGCGAATTGGATCCGTGATCTGAGGACTATCCTCATTGCTCCACGGAAGAATTATGTCCTTGATGCACCGCTAGGTGACAAACCTATTGCAGGAGCAGATGCAGATGTTTTGAACGTTTGGCTAGCTCAATATGATGACTACTTGATAGTTTAGTGCACCATGCTTTGCGGCTTAGAATCGGGGCTTCAAAGACGTTTTTGAAACGCCATGGAGCATATGAGATGTTCCAAGAGTTGAAATTAGTATTTCAGACTCATGCCCGTGTCGAGAGGTATGAGACCTCTGACAGTACTTTGCCTAAAAGATGGAGGAGAATAGCTCAATCAGTGAGCATGTGCTCAGATTGTCTGGGTACTACAATTGCTTGAATCAAGTGGGAGTTAATCTTCCAGATAAGATAGTAATTGACAAAGTTCTCTAGTCACTATCACCAAGTTACTAGAACTTCGTGATGAACTATAATGTGCAAGGGATGATGAAAAACAATTCCCAAGCTCTTCGCGATGCTAAAATCGGCGAAGGTAGAAATCAAGAAAAACATCGAGTGTTGATGGTTGACAAGATCACTAGTTTCAAGAAAAGGGGCAAAGGGAAGAAGGGGAACTTCAAGAAGAACGGCAAGCAAGTTGCTGCTCGAGTGAAGAAACCCAAGTCTGGACCTAAGCCTGAGACTAAGTGCTTCTACTGCAAAGGGACTGGTCACTGGAAGCGGAACTACCCCAAGTAATTGGCGGATAAGAAGGATGGCAAAGTGAACATAGGTATATTTGATATACATGTTATTGATGTGTACTTTACTAGTGTTTATAGCAACCCCTCAGTATTTGATACTAGTTCAGTTGCTAAGAGTAGTAACTCAAAACGGGAGTTGCAGAATGAACGGAAACTAGTTAAGGGCGAGGTGACGATGTGTGTTGGAAGTAGTTCCAAGATTGATATGATCATCATCGTACACTGTAACACCCACGACGCGGCTATATCTCCCATGTGTCGAGGCACGACTTAGAGGCATAACCGCATTGTGGTTTTGTCGCAAGAAGGGTCATCTTCACACAATCCCATGTAATGAACAAGAATGGGATAAAGAGTTGGCTTACAATCGCCACTTCACACAATACATAAATAAATCATACATCAAACAGAGTACACACATAGGTCCGACTACGGAACCAAAATAAAAGAAGACAACCCCAAATGCTAGATCCCCGATCGTCCCAACTGGGCTCCACTACTGATCATCAGGAAATGAAACATAGTAACGACCAAGGTCCTCGTCGAACTCCCACTTGAGTTCGGTAGCATCACTTGCACTGGTATCCTCGGCACCTGCAACTGTTTGGAAGTATCTGTGAGTCACGAGGACTCAGGAATCTCACACCCACAAGATCAAGACTATTTAAGCTTATGGGTAGGAGAAGGTAGTGAGGTGGAGCTGCAGCAAGCACTAAGCATATATGGTGGCTAACATACGCAAATAAGAGCGAGAAGAGGAGCAACGGAACGGTCGTCAACTAGTAATGATCAAGAAGTGATCCTGAACTCCTACTTACGTCAAACATAACCCAAAAGCCGTGTTCTCTTCCCGGACTCCGCCGAAAAGAGACCATCACGGCTACACACGCGGTTGATGCGTTTTAATTAAGTCAAGTGTCAAGTTCTCTACAACCGGACATTAACAAATTCCCATCTGCCACATAACCGCGGGCACGGCTTTCGAAAGATAATACCCTGCAGGGGTGTCCCAACTTAGCCCATTATAAGCTCTCACGGTCAACGAAGGATATTCCTTCTCCCGGGAAGACCCGATCAGTCTCGGAATCCCGGTTTACAAGACATTTCGACAATGGTAAAACCAGATCAGCAAAGCCGCCCAATGTGCCGACAAATCCCGATAGGAGCTGCACATATCTCGTTCTCAGGGCAACACCGGATGAGTCTAGCTACGAGTAAAACCAGCCCTCAAGTTTCCCCAAGGTGGCCCCGCAGGCAGCTCGGTTCGGACCAACACTCGAAGGAGCACTGGCCCTGGGGGGTCTAAAATAAAGATGACCCTTGAGTCTGCAGAACCCAAGGGAAAAAGGCTTAGGTGGCAAATGTTAAAACCAAGGTTGGGCCTTGCTGGAGGAGTTTTATTCAAAGCGAACTATCAAGGGGGTCCCATAAATCACCCAACCGCGTTAGGAACGCAAAAATCAAGGAACATAACACCGGTATGACGGAAACTAGGGAGGCAAGAGTGGAACAAAACACCAGGCATAAGGCCGAGCCTTCCACCCTTTACCAAGTATATAGATGCATTAATTAAGATAAGAGATATTGTGATATCCCAACACATCCATGTTCCAACAAGGAACAAACTTCATCTTCACCTGCAACTAACAACGCTATAAGAGGGGCTGAGCAAAAGTGGTAACATAGCCAAACAACGGTTTGCTGGGAAATGTGGGTTAGAGGCTTGACATGGTAATATGGGAGGCATGATATAACAAGTGGTAGGTAGCGCAACATAGCGATAGAGCGAACAACTAGCAAGCAAAGATAGAAGTGATTTCGAGGGTATGGTCATCTTGCCTGAGATCCCGCAAGGAAGAAGAACGAGTCCATGAAGAAGACAAACGGACGAAGTCGAACAAATCCTCACAAACGCGACGTTATCGGAACTAACCCGAAGAAGCAACACCGGAAAGAAGCAAACAACATGATAAACAACCATCACATAAACATGGCATGATGCACAATCAAGTATGATGCATGTCCGGTTTAAAGAGGCATGGCATGACAAAGTGCACAAACAATACTACAAGTTAAGTTGAGCTCAATTTGCAACGGGTTGCATATTGGAGAAACACCACATTTAATATTTAGTTCTCTCTCGTTTATGTACCCAACAATATTAAATGTTGATTAACATGGCAAGAGGTGAAGCATAAGTAAACTAACTATTTAGGCAAGTTTAAATGAGGCCGGAACAATAAACAACAATTCCGGTAAATCCCCATGTGCATATTTTAGATTTGGTACTGTTCTGCCATAAACACAATTTTAATGCTGTTAAACAGCAAAATAAAGTGCACCATGTTAAACTAGGCATTTTTCTACCCCATTTACATATCAAGTTTATTTAATTCGGAGCTACGGTTATTTAGTTATGAAATAAATCATTTTAACATGGCATTTATGCAAATTTAAACAAACAGCATTTTAAACATGGATGAAAGTTGCAGATTATAAAAGTAGAGGAAAATCTGAGCATTTTACATATATGACATGATCTATTTGGATGCATGGATATCTAGCTATGCACAATTCAAAATGATGGCATTTCTGTAAATATGCATGCACTGGAAAATGCTAAAATCACACAGCAGAAAAAAAACACATACGCGGGCCAGAAGCAACATAGTGCAGCGGCCCAGAACTGGAATCGGGCCCAACCGGCTATGGGTGTGTGCGTGCAACAGTAAAGGAAAAACAGAGCAAAAATTGGGGCTCCTGGGACTCGAACCCCAGACCCCTCGGATGGATAGTGGCTGTGCCAGCCACTGGGCTAGCTATGTGTTCGTGATGCCAAGGGAGATCGGCAGATGATAAGGCGTATGCGCATCGCGACCAGGACCAAAACTGAAGCGTGCGCACGGGGACTCGCCGGCGACGGGAGCCAGCAGCAACCCCTGCTGTGGTTGCAGAGGACCGGCGGGGGTGCGGAAACATGCCAGGGTGCGCGTGGTGAAGCAACGACGCGAGGGTGTAGGTGTGGATGCGCAAGGCAGGGACGAACGACTGCTGCTCGCCGGTGTCGTGTGCGTGCTGAAGCAGAGAAAAACAGAGGAGGTGGCGATGTGCACAGAAAGCGGCGGAGGAGCTCGTCGGAGCTGTTCCGGCAACCAAAACACACGACGGAGGGCGCGGATGGAAGCTACGCAACGGGATGAACCCATTCGTACCAAGCATGCAACGGGAAGTGGACGGATTCCTCGCCGATGACGGGGTTCCGCGGTGGTGCGCCTTGGGCTGCTACCGTGGATCGGCTAGAGCAGGCAAACGAGAGGATTCTCGAACAAGAACGCATCTACAGGACCCTGCTGGCCTAAAAGTACCAACACCCGAGCAGAGGGTCACCGAAACTTCGCCAGAGACCATGCCATGGCCGAAGTGCCTCGGGCTCCGGTTGATTCGCGCGAGACAGGGAGGAAACGAGGGGGAAAAGTGGTGCATGGGAAGAGCGTGCTCACCACAGGCACGCGGTGCGCCTAGATTGACGAGAGGCGGTAGGAGCCGACCCGAAACGGTGGAGAAGGTGCGGTGGCCGTTGGGGAAGAAGAGGATGCCAGCGACGCCGTCTTGACGTCCCGCGTCGCCGTGGTGGTCGCAGGCGATGTAGACAACGCAGGGGAAGAGGATGTACACTGAGGTTACGTCTGGATCCTCTGGAGGAACGCCGGGGTCGAGCTCGCACTCTCTGTCTCGCTCGGGAACGATGGGGCGACGGCTCTCGTGGGCAACTAACCTGCGGCTGCGGCGGAGGAAGGGGAGGGAAACCCTAGGAGGGCTCGGACGCCAAGAGGGGTTAAATAGGGCACGGCTGGCTCGGCCATGGTGGCCATGGCGTGTGTGGGTTGCAGAGTTACTGTGAGAGAGAGGGAGGGCGTGAGGTGGAAGAAAAGGAGGGGAAGAGAGAATGACAGGTGGGTCCGGGGAAGGGGTAAACAGTTTCCGCGTGGGAATTTTACCAGGGGATGGAATTGGGCTGCGGGTCTGCTGGGCTGCGCGCTGCTGGGCCGCTCTCTGCTGCGTTGAGCTGCTGCAGCCCTTTTCCTGAATTCCTTCAGACAGGAAATAATTACAGAAAAGAACAGAGAGCATGGAGAAGGTAGAAGCAAGGATGAGAATTAATATGAACTCCTGGAGATATGAACTATTTGAATAAATTGCTTTGGCCATTTTTAGAGGTAGAAAAATAAACCAAGTTTGAATTAACTTCAAACTTGAGTCATTTTTGAACCGAATCAAATCATCTTCAAAAGAGCTGAAACTTGACAGAAAGGTTAAATGAAACATGTTGGATTTATACGGAAAGAGTGAACATTATTTGAGGCAGGAAAATTGTCACTCGAGTAAATGGCTAGAATTTAGAAGAAAGGAAGAAGGAGATGGGGTTTGCTTGGAGATGGACTAACTTGAAGGGTGAAGATGCCAATAGCAATGGAGATGAAGAGAAAGAGATCACACCATGACATACACAAATAAAATGCACATGCAACAACAAGCAAGATGATCATGATGCAATGCAAAATATGATAATGGCATTCGACATGGTCATGGCATAGACATATAGGAATGAAATATGCAAAAATAATTATGGTAATGCAACAAACATAATAAACACACGACGATAACGAAAAATATGGAAGGCGTCTGGAGCGTCGGTCACGGGGCGTTACATACACTCCCTATACTTTCAGGAGTAGTGTTGAACCTAAATAAGTGTTATTTGGTGTTTGCATTGAGCATGAATATGATTTGATCATGTTTATTGCAATACGGTTATTCATTTAAGTTAGAGAATAATTGTTGTTCTGTTTAGATGAATAAAACCTTCTATGGTCATACACCCAATGAAAATGGTTTGTTGGATCTCGATCATAGTAATACACATATTCATAATATTGAAGCCAAAAGATGCAAAGTTAATAATGATAGTGCAACTTATTTGTGGCACTGCCGTTTAGGTCATATTGGTGTAAAGCGCATGAAGAAACTCCACGATGATGGGATTTTGGAATCAATTGATTATGAATCACTTCATGCTTGCGAACCATGCCTTATGGGCAAGATGACTAAAAACTCCGTTCTCCGGAACAATGGAGCGAGCAACTGACTTATTGGAAATAATACATACTGATGTATCCGATGAGTGTTGAGGCTCGCGGCAAGTATCATTATTTTCTGACCTTCACAGATGATTTGAGCAGATATGAGTATGTCTACTTGATAAAACACGAGTCTGAAACATTTGAAAAGTTCAAAGAATTTCAGAGTGAAGTGGAGAATCATCGTAAACAAGAAAATAAAAGTTTCTACGATATGATCGCCAAGGAAAAATATTTGAGTTATGAGTTTGGCCTTCAATTAAAACAATGTGGAATAGTTTCACAAACTCATGCCACCTGGAACACCACAGCATAATGGTGTGTCCGAACGTCATAACCGTACTTTATTGGATATAGTGCAATCTATGATGTTTCTTACCAATTTACCACTATCGTTTTGGGGTTATGCATTAGAGACAGCTGCATTCACGTTAAAAAGGGCACCATCTAAATCCGTTGAGATGACACCTTATGAACTGTGGTTTAGCAAGAAACCTAAGCTGTCGTTTCTTACAGTTTGGGGTTGCGATGCTTATGTGAAAAGTTTCATCCTGATAAGCTCAAACCCAAATCGGAAAAGTGCGTCTTCATAGGATACCCAAAAGTTACTGTTGGGTACACCTTCTATCACAGATCCGAAGGCAAGATATTCGTTGCTAAGAATGGATCCTTTCTAGAGAAGGAGTTTCTCTCGAAAGAAGTGAGTGGGAGGAAAGTAGAACTTGATGAGGTAACTGTACCTTCTCCCGAATTGGAAAGTAGTTCATCACTGAAATCAGTTCCAGTGATGCTTACACCAATTAGTGTGGAAGTTAATGATGATGATCATGAAGCTTCGGATCAAGTTACTACCGAACCTCGTAGGTCAACCAGAGTGAGATCCGCACCAGAGTGGTACGGTAATCCTGTTTTGGAGGTCATGTTACTTGACCATGACGAACCTACGAACTATGAGGAAGCGATGGTGAGCCCAGATTCCACAAAATGGCTTGAGGCCATGAAATCTGAGATGGGATCCATGTATGAGAACAATGTTTGGACTTTGGTTGACTTGCCCGATGATCGGCAAGCCATAGAAAATAAATGGATCTTCAAGAGGAAGACAGACGCTGATAGTAGTGTTACTATCTACAAAGCTGGACTTGTCGAAAAAGGTTTTTGACAAAGTTCAAGGTGTTGACTACGATGAGATTTTCTCACTTGCAGCGATGCTTAAGTCTGTCCGAATCATGTTAGAAAATTGTCACATTTTATGAAATCTGGCAAATGGATGTCAAAACTACATTCCTTAATGGATTTCTTAAAGAAGAGTTGTATATGATGCAACTAGAAGGTTTTGTCAATCCTAAAGGTGCTAACAATGTGCAAGCTCCAGCGATCCATCTATGGACTGGTGCAAGCATCTCGGAGTTGGAATATACGCTTTGATGGGTTGATCAAAGCATATAGTTTTATATAGACTTGCGGTGAAGCCTGTATTTACAAGAAAGTGAGTGGGAGCACTACAACATTTCTGATAAGTATATGTGAATTCCCGCAAAAAAAGATAAGTATATATGAATAACATATTGTTGATCGAAAATAATGTAGAATTATTCTGCAAAGCATAAAGGAGTGTTTGAAAGGAGTTTTTCAAAGAAAGACCTCGGTGAAGCTGCTTACATATTGAGCATCAAGATCTATAGAGATAGATCAAAACGCTTGATAAGTTTTTTTAATGAGTACATACCTTGACAAGATTTTGAAGTAGTTCAAAATGGAACAGTCAAAGAAAGAGTTCTTGCCTATGTTACAAGGTGTGAAATTCAGTAGGACTCAAATCCCGACCACGGCAGAAGATAGAAAGAGAATGAAAGTCATTCCCTATGCCTCAGCCATAAGTTCTATAAAGTATGCCATGCTATGTACCAGATCTATTGTATACCCTACACTGATTTTGGCAAGGGAGTACAATAGTGATCTAGGAGTAGATCACTGGACAGCGGTCAAAATTATCCTTAGTGGAATAAGGATATGTTTCTCGATTATGGAGGTGACAAAAGGTTCTATGCCAACTCAACAAATACCATCGGAGACACCTGTAGAGCTTCTTTATAATCACCCAGTCACGTTGTGACGTTTGATAGCACACTAAGTGTTCCTCCGATATTCGGGAGTTGCATAATCTCATAGTCTCTTTACTCGTTCCGTAATACATCATCTTGCAACTAACTGATTAGTCACTTTGCTTGCAAGGCTTCTTATGATGTGTATTACTGAGAGGGCCCAAAGATACCTCTCCGATACTCGGAGTGACAAATCCTAATCTCAATCTATGCCAACTCAACAAACACCTTCTGAGACACCTGTAGAGCATCTTTATGATCACCCAGTTACGTTGTGACGTTTTATAGCACACAAGGTATTCCTCCGGTATCCGGGAGTTGCATAATCTCATAGTCGAAGGTATATGTATCTCAGAAGGTGTGATAGACAAGATCACATCATTCTCCTAATGATGTGATCCCGTTATCAAATGACAACACATGTCTATGGTTAGGAAATCTTAACCATCTTTGATCAACGAGCTAGTCTAGTAGAGGCTTACCAGGGACACGGTATTTGTTTATGTATTCACACATGTATTTAAGTTTCCGATCAATACAATTCTAGCATGAATAATAAAAACTTTATCATGAATAAGGAAATATAAAATAACAACTTTAGTATTGCCTCTAGGGCATATTTCCTTCAAGGATCTCCCTGGCGAAGCCCACTCTCTAGGGTGAAAGAGTATGATTCTTGATTATTAAACCTAACTCTTGATTATTGCAGATTGTACACACGCCATTAGAAGCTCCACAAACTCTTGATGAAAACCTAGTCGAACCATCATATCCTATAGGAATTTCCATTCTACTAGGACATAAGCTTTATGCATGTCCAACTTTACCGCATAATAACCCCATTTCCCCTTCTTCTTATTTTAATAGCATTGATACTTTCATAGGCCAAGAATATGTTATCAGTAATTAGTCTTCCAGGAACAAAGGCACTCTGCACTGGAGAAATAATATCATCCAACACCTGTTTAAGACGTAGAGCGATCATTTTGGATATTACCTAATACAACACGTTACACAAGGTGATGGGCCTATATTGTGTAATTAATTCTGGATCATCCACTTTCGGTATGAGAACTATCACACTGTCATTCCAACCTTCAGGGATTTGTTTATTATTCATAGCATCCAGAAGTTCTCCTGTCAGCGAGTCGCCCAACAGATGCCAACACTCTTTAAAAAAGATCGCGGGCAAGCCATCTGTACCCAGAGCTTTCATGTCTCCTATGGAAAATAGAGTTTTTTTCACCTCTTCAGCTGAATATGGCTGCAATAATGAGTGATTCATAGCATCTGACACTCGCGGGGTCACCTTGTTAAGTAAGTCAGGATCGGTTCCATTTATATCCGAGGCAAAAAGCCCCTCAAAATAATGTGATATATGCGGGTTTAGAGCGGTGCTCCCTTCCAACCAGACCCCATTATCCCCTCTCAGTTTCTTGATCATATTTCTTTTACGTCCAGCAGAGGAAAAATTCTGGAAATAGGCAGTGTTTCTGTCACCAAACTTTAACCAATCCACTCTACTTCTTTGTGCATAATGTATCTCCTCTTGCTCAAGTAACCATTCATTTTCAGCAGATAGTTCCTTCTCTCTCTTGATACTTTGGTTATATAAAGTACCACTGATAGTCTGTTCTAGTTCTCTCTGTGCTGACTTGATCCTCTTCTTCGTTTTTTGCAAAACTGTATGGTCCCATTTATGCAAGTAATCATGAACCCATGCAAGTTTTCCTGCCAAACTAGCATTTGAAAATCTGGCCCCCGCCTGTTCCTAGGCCTCTTCCACCACATGCCTAAATTGAACCTCTTTCAACCACTTGGCCTCAAAACGCAATACTGATGGTCCATGATTATCCAGATCACCCCCCTCATCAAGGTTCATGAGTATAGGACGATGGTCGGATCTGCTATAATCAAGATTATGCAGAACCGCAGATCCAAACTTCTCGCTCCATAGATCATTTGAGAGGGCCCGATCAAGCCGCTCACGTATCCTCCCCCTATGTCATGTGAATTTTCTCCCACAAAACCAACATCAGAGAGATTACAGTTATCCAGAACGTTTCTGAACGCTTGCATAAAATGGTGTGGTCTTGGATTTCCCCCTTCCTTCTCAAAGGGGTATAAGATTTCGTTCAGCTCGACCATCACCAGCCAGGGCATGTCAACAGCAGCATGTAAATCTCTTAAGAACTGCCAAGTCTGATGTTTGTCCTGCCATCTTGGTTCCCCATACATACCAGTGAAACGCCAAACATTACCATGCCCTCTTCCAACATAAACATCAATAAAATTCTTTGTTTTAAAACGTAAAGACACATCTACCTTTTTCTTCCACATCATTAGTAGCCCCCCACTACGACTGTCAGTAATGACCACCTCCTTAAAATCCAGTTTAGCTTTACGTCGAATACACTATGCCAGCCACTCATCTAGGTGAGTTTTCGACAAAAACACAATGTCCGGGTCATTCCGCTTCAAAACATTGAGCAGAGCCCGGACCGGCGGGGACCCAATAAGGCCACGACAATTATAACTAAGGATTTTCATTGCTTCTGGTCAGCCTCGACATCCGAGGCCACCGATATCAATTGGTTTTCCGATCCTTCCTCCACCCGATCCTCTTCTGGATAGTCACCATCATCTTGTTTCCTCGGTTTCTTTCTATTTTTATTTTCCCGTGCGATGCTCACACCCGCTTCTCCTGTTGAGATCCCTAAAGGTGTTGGTTCAAATTGAACTACAGTGTTTGCAACCACCCCACTCCCATCAGGTAATCCTGAACTTGGGGACACCGCTGTTCTATCCTCAACTTGCCGTTTTCATAGCATGGTTTGATTTCCTGTGTTGCACACCACAATAGCTTTACCATCATCCGACTTGTTCCCTTCCTTACCAGTTTCATCAAGATCCAAACCCTCATGACCATATTGATTCATGGCAAGGTCATAATTACAGCGCCAAGCCCTGTCACCAAACCTCCCCTCCATGCCTCTACCTGATCGTCCACCTTCTCTTTCACCCATGTATCCATGTCTAGTACCGGAAGCATGACCACCACCAGTACCACAACCACGACCTCTCCCCCTTATTGGAGCCATGATAAAAGATCCCCATTCAAACTTTGATCGTCATGTTCCCCATTACCACACTCATCATGCCAGTGTCCCATCTTCTCGCAGGCATGGCAGAAAACAGGGAGTTTTTCAAACTCAACTTGATAGAATTCCATCTCACCATTAACTGTGAATCCAACAAATCGCGTGAGTTTCTTGTTTACATCAAGCTTTACTCTGATACGGATGAACTCACCAACAAATGCGTTAGGAAGTGTAATCTGAACTTCCTACACTTCCCCTATGCGTTTCGCAAGATTTTCAAGGAAATGTTTGTTCTTCAGAACCCCGTCAGGGAGTTTGTGGATCTGACACCACATCTCAACTCTCAAGTCGATCTAGCTTCACTTTCTCAGGTTATGTAAAGCCATCATATTCAGTCAACAAGAGGGCACAACCTTTGAAGTCCCAAGGTCCTTGATGCATAGCCTTATTCCAATCCGCCAAACAATTGAACTGAATCGAGAATAGGTTTGGATTTATCCTCCTCCAGATTACCTCCTGAGCAGGGTTCCATGCCGCTCGCATGTCTCCTATCAGCGCACTCTGACTGAAGCTTTTCTCCGTCAGCAGTTTCACTAAGGCTAGCCACTTGGGCTTCTCCTTGGTCGTATCAACTTCATCTTCTCAGATTAGTTTGTCAATTTCGTCATCCTGCAAATGCAATCGTTCCAGGAGCTTGCTTGGATCTTCATCCACCAGCCCCTTTGATCCCGATCCTTCCGCAGAAAAAGCCATCTCACACGAAGTCTTGATCTATCATCCGTAGGAGAACCTCCAGCCTCAGCAACCAGAGACACAAACAAGGACTTGGAGCAGTCCTAGTGATGCGAGGAGGTCGATGGGGATTGAAGGGAGTGTGATCGGTTGTCTTTGCCGGCGGGAGGAACTCAGGGCGGCGGGCCGCCGAGACGACTAGAAAACCATAGGTAAACTAGAGGGCTTTTTTTTACTAAATTAAACTAGTCCTGTTTGGTGTTTATTTTGGGAGCAGCTTTTTTTTAGGGGAAGGCCATCATGGCTAGCTTTATTAAAATTAAACAACACTTACATCGTCAGCTAATAGTTCAAGGATAAAAGCCGGAGGTGAGTCGAACCACAAATTTGGTGGATCAACACGTCCATTATGAGCCAGCACATGAGCTACCTTATTACAATCACAGTTACAATGCTCTATCACGACCTTCCCGAAATTAATTAACAGTAATCGACACTCTTCAAGAATTGGGTCTGCCACTATTGAGTGACCAGAATTGTTTTGTAGAGCCTCCACCAAAACCAAGCTATCAGACTGTACCAAAAGAGAATTGCTACCCACTGTATTAGCAAGCTTCAGGCCTTCAACCAGGGCTGCAGCTTTAGCAGAGAGAACATCAGCGACATGATAAAGTTTTGCAGTTGAAGCAGCCACAAATAGTCCCCTATTGTTCCTCAGAATGGCTCCACACGCCCCTGTGCTTGATTCCTCCAAATAAGCTGCATCAACATTTAGCGCCAGTTGGTTCTGCATGGGTTTCTTCCACTGAAGCAATCGCGGTGTCGGCGTTGGTGTGCATGTCGCACGCGCAAAGTTCAACGCCAACGCTTGTATCGCCTGACCCGTCTGAACTGGAGGCTGTACTGGTTCTTGTCGGCTTATCATCCTCCTCTTCCACCAAAAATACCAAGCTGCCACCGAGATTAGCTCAGGTAAATCAAGTCTGTCCATATTTTTCTTGATGTATATTGATCGCATAAGAGAATTTCTAAGATCTCAGCTCCCGACCGACCAGGTACTGCCACATTGGCCATCATTTCATATAGCCCTAGTGAACTCCAGATTTCTTTTGCTCTTTCGCATTTAAACAAAAGGTGTGATGTATCTTCTGCATACCTCGAACAAATAGGACATTGTGCAGAAGTGGCAATGTGTCTATTAGCTAGCACACACAAACAGGGAATGGCGTCATGAAGACATCTCCATATAATTTTTTTAACTTTGCCCGGTACCTTCAAACTCCACAATTTTTTCCATATTGAGTGTGGTGAGGAGCCTCGAATACCAATCGGATTTGCAGTGTTGGATTCATAGCATTCTTCCCATTGCGTATAATACGCAGACCAGACACTGAAGATACCTGACTTTGTGAGATGCCATGCAATGAAGTCCTCTGTATCATGCTGATGTATTGGAATCTGCAAAATCCTCTCCGCATCAATATGCCAGAAATTGTCTCGAATCAAAGCTTCATCCCATTCACCTGTAGCTGGGTCTATAAGCTCATTAACTGTAGTGAGAACACAGTAACCCCGCACTGTGATAATTTTCCTGGACATACTATTTGGGATCCAACAATCCTCCCAAATATTGATTTTCAATCCATTGCCAACTCTCCAAATGCATCCCTTTTTAAAAGTTTGGACCCCTGACCAAATACTTTGCCACACAAAGGATGAGCCCTTCTATAGTTCACAATTTAGCAGGTCACCAGAGGGGTAGTATTTTGCTCTGAGAACTTTGGCACAAAGAGAGTCATAATTATCAATGAGCCTCCAACACTGTTTAGCCAACATTGCAAGATTAAAGCTCTGAATATCACAAAAGCCCATTCCTCCCCATACCTTTAGAACACACATCTTCCACCAAGCAAACCAGTGTAGTTTGCGTTGGTCCTCTCCATCTCCCCACCAATAATGCGATATAGTATTAGTGATTCCCTTGCATATTTTCTTCGAAAATTTGAATAAACCCATCGCATAGGTAGGAATGGCTCGGGCCACCGCCTTAATTAGAGCCTCTTTTCCACCATAAGACAATGTTCTCTCTTTCCACCCATTGACTAGTTTTTGCATTCTTTCAATCATATGTTTGAAGCAATCCACACAGTCAACACCAATCATTGATGGTAATCCCAAATATTTATCAGATAAAGATTCAGTCATAATGTCAAGAATCAGGCACACTTCCACCTTCTCATCCACTTGGATATTAGGACTGAAATAAATAGAGGATTTGACAGCACTAACTAGCTGTCCTGAAGCAGCAGAGTAGTCATCAAGAATCCTCTTAAGAATGGTAGCATTGGCAGCATCTGCCCTCATAAGTATCAACGAGTCATCAACAAATAATAAGTGAGAAATGAAAGGGGACTCCCGTATTTTGAGAGCAGCTTATTTCTACATAGCTACTCAAAAGATCTGGCCCTAAAGCTAGCCGCGTAGCATTTTACAAGGCCTTATGGGCCTCTATAGGCACGGGCGCGGATACGCCGGGTTATCTAATCTGGGCTAGTTTTATCTGCACTTTGTAACGCTTCCCTCCTCCCCGCCCACTCCCTCAAACCCTACCGCCTCGCCGCCGCCGCCATGGCCTCGTCGTCGTCTCCGGCGAGTAGCCGCCCGCCTGGCCCGTTTGCTCTAGGGTTGGAGTCCTCCGCGAACAAGATTGGCATCGGCGTCGTCTCCATCTCCGGGCAAATCCTCTCCAACCCGCGCCATACGTACATCACCCCTCCAGGCCACGGTTTCCTGCCCCGGGAGACCGCGCAGCACCACCTCGTCCACCTACTCCCTCTACTCCGAGCAGCACTCGCCGAGGCTGATGCCTCTCCTGCCGACCTCGCCTGCATTTGCTACACCATGGGCCCCGGCATGGGCGGGCCTCTCCAGGTCGCCGCCGCATCGGCCCGGGCTCTGTCGCTCGTATGGGGGAAACCGCTTGTCGCCGTCAATCACTGTGTCGCGCACATTGAAATGGGCCGCGCGGTCACCGGCGCCGTGGACCCCGTTGTGCTCTACGTCTCAGGTGGCAACACGCAGGTCATCGCGTATAGCGAAGGGAGGTACAGGATCTTCGGTGAGACCATTGATATTGCCGTGGGGAACTGCCTCGACCGCTTTGCGAGGATCCTCAAGCTCTCGAATGACCCCAGCCCTGGGTATAACATCGAGCAGGTAACCCGTTCGTCAAATGCTAATTCTCTATATATGACTTCCAGTTTACCAATGTTACTAGAAGTTAGGTGCGCTTTGCTGCGCCGTTGGTGTTGTTGGGTTTCTTAAAAAAGTTTCAAAATATAAGGTCTTTTACTTTTCTGAAAAGTCAAACATGTTAAGTTTGATCAAATTTGTAGAGAGATATATCAAAATCCATAAATCACATCGATATGATTAGATTCATCATGAAATGAATTTCAATATTTATTTGTTATTATTGTGGATGTCGATATTTTTTGCTCTGAACTTGGTCAAAATTAAAGAAATTTGACTTCCAAAAAATAATACCCCTTATATTGTAGAACTGATGGAATATTTAGTTTGACAGATGGGAGAGATGATGGAGTGTGTTTTATATTTATTTATAATGCGGTGATTTGATGGGCCTTCCGTGGTGCGGTTCTGTGTTATCCGCCAACTAACGTATATTTATGTGGGGAAATTTCTACGTCAGGGGCTGCATGTACTATATTGGTGCCATAGTATCACATGGTGACGATTCTTTTTTCTAGGTGGTTGGAGAGTGCACGGGATTGATATGTTTTCATAGGCCGGTTGCTGCAGATTGATTTGAAAAATCGTTGGCCCAGTCAAATCGTAAACCAAATCCAAAATTTAATACCACAATTGAATGAAATTGTTTTAAAATGGGAACATAGGGAATCACGAATGAGAGAGCCCTTGAGAAGTTGCTGACCAGGCTGACTAATTCGGAATTGAAGACCTCAGTTAATCGTGAGGCCTTAAAAATCGGGAACCATGGTGTATAGTATAAAAGAATTGAATTAGAGAGCTTTGAGAAATTGTTGACCCGGTCAAAATCGGATGACCCAATCCCAATTGGAGACCTCAATTGAATGTGGGCTCTTTAAAACTAGGGAGCTTAGTGTTATAGAGGATTTGTAGCTGTATATGCACATATATGCTCATTTCTAGTTTCAATTGTGATTCAGGCCTAACTGCGTGAGTTGTTTAGTTGCTTCAAGCACTTCGATCTGTATGGGATAATAACATAAATAGATTAATTATGAGATATATGAACTAAACTGAGAATGTGGAAAATTGGGATTTTTATCTGGTTGATCTGCGAATTGATTTTCAATGTACCGAGCTGGTGATTCTTGCCTGTATGAGATAGTATTTGCAAATGAGAGGACCATGTATTATTGCATATGACCAATGTAGCCATGTAGGATGATTGCATAACACAGAATAAACAATTGGATTTGTGATGCCATTTTGATATTCAAGTCCTTTGGACTGCCCTCCAGATTAGCTTATACAATACTCCTTCCGTTCCTTTATATAAGGTGTATTTGTTTTTTCAAAAGTCAAACGGGTGCATGTTTGACCAAGTTTTTAGAAAAATATATCAATACCCACAATACAAAATTTATACCATTTGATTCATCATGAAAAGTAGTTTCATGTTTTATCTATTAGGTATTACAGATGTTGTCCGCAATCGTGATTATCATGAATGTCATTAGTAAAGGGAGCACAATAATGATTTAATTGGGGGGGTGCACGACGGCCTTACAACGAAACGTGGCTGTACACCGACAATATTGACACTTCAATGTTTTCTTAATAGTTTCAGTTGCCTCGAGGACTCGAGGGACTGTGATCTAGTCTATGTTAGGAAGGCATCGTGGGAGGTTTGGTTGGAAGCCCGACTTGAACAACGCTCCTCGGTACACTCTCCAAACTTCTCTTCCTGAACGTCGGTCCTAGTCGAACGAGGCTCCTCGGACATGGCCCTAGAGCTCCCCGCACGAGGCTTGAACCTCTGTGCACTACACTTGATTCTCTTGAGAGTGACCGAGTTACATGCACATGGGGGCTTTATATAGCCTATGGGTCCTTCACAGATGAACAAGACTACCATTGAGATGGTAGGTGGAGCGGTAGTGGACCTAATCTTTGGTCCACGGGTCCATGGTGTACTAGGAGGGGACGTCCATAGCCTATGGTGGACCAATCCCTCTCATCCCTCCACCATGATGGGATTCTCCACTTAGGCTTCTTTGCCTTAGTTGGCCTCTTTGACTTGGTCTTATCTTTTTTCTTTCATTTGACTTGTTGATCATGGTTGGTTGCTTGACTTGTATTGGCTTGGCTTGGCTTCATGTGAATATCAAAAGTTGAAGCATAGGTTTATGTGCACCATATAGGGTTTGAATACATGTGAATATCAAAGAAATTACCAAAAAAGGCAGTGCTAGATTGTATACATGCATACATTTGTGCAATAATATAATTCTTTGTCATTTTACAAAATATGTAGAGATATAGACATTAGAGATGCTTATTACATGGGCCCATAACCCACAGGTCTCGGGATCGAAACCCGACTTTGATACAAACGCCGTCGGACCCTGGGACCAAAATTATACAAATCTAGCTATAGAGAATGATACATAAAGCTGAGATTCACGCTCGGACAATGACACCAATATTTGATGGGCCGTGAGCTCCTAATAGTCTCGGGGAGCTCGAAACATTCAAGCCACTACCCCACTACTGGATCACCTCGTCCGAGCGGGGTGGTCTCAAACATTCCTTCAATTGATCTAACTGAGCCGAAGCATCAATACATACCCAGCCACAACCAGTAAAATGGACACATGGTTGGAGTAGCGTGATATAGCTCCTAAGCTCTCAGTACATGAATTGCTTCACCCTGTATTCGATCATCCGCTAGCACATGCATAACATAGATTCCAAGACCCTACACAGAACGTGCACTTTATATCAATACTTGCATCATGCACGCCGTGTGTGTGAAAACAAGTAACACAACTCTACCATTGAAAGCATACATATAACAAAGTCTCATAAGAGAGCAAAGATAGCAGTTATATTAAAAGCAGAGGTTTCATGACCCAACAGTACATGAAGCATCAGCGGAAACGAAATATGTCCGAGTACAAAACATGTTTAATGAAAGCCTAAGAGGGATGAACAAAATACAATGACCCTTCCAAAGGCATAGATTGTTGTCTGGACCTCCAAACTACACGCCGACATTGAGGTCCACGTAGTAACCACCATCGGGGTTGTAAGCCTACTCTGCAACAAGTTATTAATGAACAACAAGGGTGAGTACAAATGTACTCGGCAAGACTTACATCAGAACTAGCTACATCTATGTTAACCTCCACAGTAATACACCACCTTGAACCCTCCCACGACTCGCCTGCAAGGAAGCAATCCATGGCTTTCGCACTTATCTTGGCAATTTAAAGTAACCATTAAAGTTGTCTATGATCAAGCAACAATCTCCAAGTTGTCCATAACGGCATAACCACGGACATGATTATTCGAATAGATTTAACCTTGCAGGGGGTGTACCAATTTACCCACACACGTGTCAATCGGCTCTTAGCATCACATCACACCCGCCCATTGGGGTGCTGACAGAGGGTCATGGACCACAACACTTCCCCTATGCTGCATTTAGTCCAGCTAGTCACCCATCTGAGTTTTACATGAATCGCGAGACCGGCCAAATCTTTGATACAACATCAACTGTTGTATGGAGAACCCAAGCCTATCTCCCGCAATATAGTTTTATCCACTTGACAAGCTGTGCTACAATCCTACCATGTTATGCCAATTATCTTTCTATGCATATACCAAATGGAAACCCTGAATTATGTGACTCTTGGAGCGGTCTGAGGTAAGGTACTACCGCACTAGGCCAAGGGGTGACCCATATAACCCCGTGTGGTTAGCACACTCAGTCTTGGATCAAGATAATGAGAGGTCAGGTCCTAATAGTGGCATAAGTGAGACAACCCACCATGTTCTCCAACATGGCCACTCACCTTTGCCTTTAGTCATATTAACATAATTATCCCCAGAAGCAGACCACAATCCACTTATCATGTGTATGTACCAAACGTGGTTCATCTCCCAGATGGATCAAGACTCACAACCCTAAGCACATAGCTAAGCACGACAAGAGTGTAGGGCCGACATGATGATAACACCAGCAACAATGCTTACATGCTTCACAAATAGAATCTTGTCTCTAGAAACCCTATCGCTTGTTCAATGAATACTAAGCTGATCTTTATCTCTAATTTTATCTCTATTCCTAATTAAAGTAGTACTCTATATTAACTTAGATAATGCCTAATTCTATGTTTATGCACACGTAATGTTAATTAGTTGGGGCAAGATTAGAGATGCTCCATAATGATAAGATATTAATTGAGGACCAAGTAAACCATCTTTATATAAAATAAAGAGGAGCATGTATCTATTGCCAATCAAGCTGTGGTAAAGTGTTTATCAATCTAATCTCTTTCTTTGTCATCCTCCCAAATCTATGGTATATTCAATATTCTCCAATCCTCTATACCCTGCCAATTTGACCATCCTTATCCGACTATCCCTTAATGATTGAGCTATTTTCTACTCCCTCCGTCCCAAAATAAGTGTCGCTGATTTATTACAAGAGAGAGTATTATTTACCTTGCATGGACGTGATGCCAGTTAGGTGAGATACACTTCATTGTGTAAAGAATAGATTAGGTATGGACTTGACTTAATGTATAGGTTCTCGTACTTATTTTTAAATTTTTTGTAATACTCTGGCCTACCCCAACTTGTTTGGGGTTGAAAGACTTTGTTGTTGTTGCTGTTGCAAAACCTGGGGTAGATCAGACTTCATACAAGAGATCGGTGTTGATAAATTTGACGGAACTTTGAAGTTGTTGCTATATTGTTCTTTGTCAATTTTCTTCTTGCTTCTGTTGAAATTCAGAAGTATCACGTTACTTAGTCAGGTAATTTTGATTCAGTAGTAGCCATGACCAACAATATCATATTTCAACCATACAGTTCATATGGTATTTGATATATGGGCTTGTTTATTTGTGCCGTCAAAAATATATTTGCCTTTTACCAAGATTCATTGCACATCAGTAGACCACAGGACTGAGTTTTCTTCAATTGTTAAATGTGCTCAAATCATAAACATTGTCCGATTTTCATTGTTTTGCAGTGTTAAGGATCTTGACTAATATCCTGCAATTTTTTTGAAAATCCAGCCATAGGCTCAAAGTAGAAAATCTTGATCAAGTTAAGTTATGTATGATATGCAGAAATATTTAAGTGATGTTGGGTTTGAACTGTGGAAGCCTATTTTTTTATTAGCACTTGGGGCCTCTTTCATTCACGGGATTTCCAAAACGCACGAACAGGAAAAACACAGGAATGGAGTGGTATGCCATCTTCAATCCTACAGGATTAGTATGGGCGTTTGATTGTGTGCAGGAAAAAAGTAGGATTCTTCACTTGAGGTTGGAGTGGATGGAAATTTTCCTACGGAAACTTAGTGCAAATAATTCGTAAGGAAAATTTTCTGATTGTAATCCTAATTCCTACAAATGAAACAACCCACATAGGGAAAAATCGTAAGGATTTGAATCCTCCAAAATTCTCTAGTAAATAATCATTTGAATCAAAGAGGCTGTATTGAGCAAATGAAAAGCTGATTTGAAATGCGCGAGTAAATTAATGTTTGAAATAGAGTCAACGAATGAAGCAGATTCATTAACAACTCAATGTACAGATAAAAAATGAAAACGAACATACAGCATAAATGGTTTCTGCAACGGATGTGAGAAAAGAATGTTAAAACACTAAAAGCAGTTGTGCAATGCAAGTGTGATATTGGTGCGTACTTTCCATCTCATGTTGGCCTGTCCCTTCCATCCTTTCTTTTTGAAATAAAAGGTTATTCCCATTCCCGCGACAGATGTATGGTCGTGTCATGTAGTCTTCATCTTTCCCAGTGGCATGTTTATTCAGTCTACTCTACATGTCTTCCTCTCTTCCAGCTTGCAAAGAAGGGAGAGAAGTTCATCGACCTCCCTTATGTTGTAAAGGGTATGGATGTGTCATTTAGTGGCATATTGAGCTTCATCGAAGCTGCAGCGATTGAAAAACTTGAAAATAACGAGTGCACACCAGCAGACCTGTGCTACTCATTGCAGGTATGATTTATTATTGAACTCCTTTAGTTTATCCTTGTACAAGTATTTAGGTAATGATTAAGCTTGCTTTGATTGAAGATAAGTTGTATATGTTCTAATTAAGGCAGTTGGTGGCCATATCCAGGAAACACTCTTTGCTATGCTTGTTGAAATCACTGAACGTGCCATGGCACATTGTGATTCGAAGGATGTTCTTATTGTTGGTGGTGTTGGATGCAATGAACGTTTGCAAGAGATGATGAGGATTATGTGCTCAGAGAGAGGGGGTAGGCTGTTTGCAACTGATGATCGATATTGTATAGACAATGGTGCGATGATTGCATACACTGGTTTACTGGCATATGCACATGGTGTGACCACACCCCTGGAGGACTCGACATTTACTCAAAGGTTCCGAACTGATGAAGTTCATGCAATTTGGAGGGAGAAGGAGGTTCCGGTATTAAATAACACAGATTCTGATGCAGCGGTTGAAGTATCCATAGATGGAACCTCTGGGCCAACTCCAATTGCTGTAGATTCCTGAGGTACAATTGATCTTTCCAATTTTATGCTACTGCTGATTGCTTTCTTGCGACAGTTAATGTAATTTAGACAGGGTTAGCTGTTTGAACAGTGTCCTGTAACTTTTGGACCAACTACATGACATTACCATGTTCATTTTATATACATTTCCCTTGCATTGATTTCTAGTTGACTGATTCAGCGATAATTCAATTCCTGTAAAGTCGTAACTTTTATGTGTGCAATGAATTGTTATCCCTTTTTTTGCTTTGTGCTGGTAATCTAACTGTATTACATATTTCCTGTTAACATTTAAGGACTTGGGAATATTGGTAGACACAAATCTGCAATGCATGCTTTGAACAGCAATGCTATTGTGCTCCTTTGGTTCCTATTTTATACTCCCTCCATCCCATAATGTAAGACGTTTTTTGGCACTAGTGCCAAAAAACGTCTTACATTATGGGACGGAGGGAGTACTTTCCTTGGAGCAAAAACTGTTAGGTTATAATTTCAACTTGTGACATTCTTCTTAATCTTTGATCCATCTAACGCATTTGGTGTATTGTTTGCTTTTGAATGAAGGAACTGTCATAATCCTGACCAAATGATTGTCATTCTCCATTCTGTCACAGGTGCTGGTGCCTTTTGTTGATTATTTCGGAAAGATTATGTTGCTGCAGATATGAGGCTATGCTTGATGATTTGTAGAAAGCCTTGAAGGCTAATGGCAGAGTGCCTCGTACATTTTGTTCGTCATGACTGACTGGAATGTCTCACCAGTTGCAAGTGATCTGTAGAAAGACATTGCTAACTCCTCTTCCTGTTCCAAATTATTTGAAGGTCTAGGTTTGTCCCAAGTTAAAACCTTGTTAAGCTTGACCAAGTCTATAGAAAAATGAACCAACATCTACAACACCAAATTAGCTTCATTAGATTCATCATAAAATATATTTTCATACTATACATATTTGATGTTGTAGATATTAGTAATTTTTTCTATGAACTTTATCAAACTTGTAAGAGTTCGACTTAGGCAAAGCTAGAACTTTTGAGTAATTTGGGACAGATGGAGTATCTCGTAATATGGATTTGTTGATTGACGCTACCCTTCCGCTCCTATGTGTGTGATACTAGTATTTGATGAAAAAGTTAACTTAAAAGATGAGAAAGTTTGTTGGTAGCACTATTCCCATTTTGAAAGCTGTACCTTGCCCTGCTATGTGTGTGACACTAGTCTTTGATGTAGAAGTGAACTTAAAATTGAAAAATCATGTTGGTAGAACTGTTCCCATTTTGAAAATTGCAGTTTTGTTTTACCGATTGTTTACAAGGAGCAGCAGTATTATTCCTTCAAACGATGTTCGGAGCCTCCTGGGGCATCCGCGCCCTTGTGGGCTGTCTGATTGACGTGTGCCTCGCACTTGTTCTTGGCGCCTTGAGGATGCCCCAAAAGGTAACGGCTGCCTTGAGGATGTTTACCTATGGCACAACCGTAGATTTGTGGGATGAGTATTTATGGATGTCTAAACCACATGTCTCGAAGCATGGCCAGGTTTGCTACTGAAGTCAAGGTTTTTTGTAGCGGAGTACTTGAAAGAACCAACTACATGGCACTTTTGGAAGCAAGATGGTGGAGAGATATGCTCAGATCCCTAGATTGCGTACATTAGAAATGGAAGAATTGTCCATATACTCTACAAGGGAAACATTAGTACCATTGCAAGACGTTCACCATAATTCTTAAAGTAATTGTATCACAAGACCTTTAGATTTGATGGTCATTCTTTGAGATGTCTGGGTCTCACAATGACATCGACGTGCTATAGCAGGCTAGGGTTTTCTTAAAATTAGAATTCTTTTTGCATCATTAGTACTGCATCGGCAGCACGTTGTGTCGTGGAATTGTCACGGCAGATGTCCTAGTGAAAGGACTTAGTTGTGGAACCATGATGACGAGGTTAGCTTAAAGGGGTTAAACGGGACAACGGACACGAGGAGTTTATACTGGTTCGGCCCCTTGCGGTGAAGGTAAAGGCCCAATCCAGTTTGAGGTGGTATTGCTAGGGTTTTGATTACCAGGGAGCGAATACGCTTTGCCTTCGATCTGTTGTTTCTTGCCCTAAGTTGCTGTCGGGTCGTCCCCTTGTATATATGGGTTGACGCCCTGCGGCCTACAGAGTCCCGGCCGGCTCATACAAACGTGTCCGGCCCGGCAACTTATCTTACATGCCTTACAATACAAGTTACATATATATATGACGGTTTAGGCCTTAAGCCGCCTTCGGGTTTGGGCCCTTTAACAAGCCTATGTCAAGAACCACCATCTTCAACATACTCATGGGCTTTTTGCAGATAAACCGCCATTGGGATAACCCGGGCCCTCCTGGGTGGGTCATATCCAATAGTCATATCCCCAGTTGATTTGAACTTGTTCATGTCAATCTTCAACACTTAGAAAAAATCCTTCTTCATCTTCGTGTGTTATTTGTAACCCGCCGTGACGTCATCTCCTGAAATTGCGGTAACCCGCCATGACGTCACCTGTTATTAATATTACATATGGCCCAAATCTTAATAAATCTTTTCCTTTACTGAACCTTCGAAAATCAAGGCGCCCGCGCCGTCACATATCCATTTTCTTGTCTCCTCGATTCCCGCGCATGCCACTTATCCTTTCAGTCCTATAAATAAGGCCACGGGTCCTCTTTCCATTCTCCCCCTTTGCCTTCTTGTCTTCGTCTTTCTCCGCGCAACGCTCCAGCGCGCGCGAGCTCCGTCGCCGTCGACCTTCATCCACTGCCTCAACTCCGTCCGCTGCATCGCCCTGAACGAACCAGAACGTCGCGGCGCTCCTCCGCTGTCTACCAGCGTCGGTAAGTCTTCGCCTTTCCTCTTAATAGATCTGTCTTTAGGGTTTCCTTGTTCGTCGGTGTTCATCACCGTTCCTCCTTCTCTTTCCTAGATTGCATAGCTTTGATCTAGAAAACAACACAGATCTTGTGCGGTAGCAGTTTTAGCACTTGTTTTTTGATATTAGAACATATCCCCATTGCAACAGATCTCATCTGGCCACCCCCACTTTTCTGCTGCTGCCATCTTAGGTTTAGATTTTATTTCCTTTTTCTGAACTGCCGCAGATCCAATCTGATAACCATAATCTGTGAAATCTGTTTGTCCCAACACCTGTCAGATCTTAAGTATCAGCGCTTGTCATGGCGGCTAACATCATCGGCTTATAAATACCCACATATCATTAGGCCCCATTTAAACCGTTATTCTGAGTACATACTGTAATTTTTACCTCCGGCTTAATGAATCAGTTTGAATCGGCAATTTCTTTTCTTTCTTTTAGGCTTCTTCACAATGCCGCCAAATACAGTCACTTCCTGTATCTGGGTTCCCTCCATTGTTACTGAGAGCACACTCAAAGACTTTGTCAAAATTGGGTACTTGCCAGCAAAAAATGTCATGCACTATCGCGCCCCTGATCCTGGCGAAGAAAGACCTCAGCCAAAGGATGATGAAGTGATTGTGTTTTCTGATCATATGAATCGGGGCTTCTCACCGCCCGGTTCTAAATTTTTCCGAGATGTTCTGCACTTCTTTCAACTCCATCCTCAAGACATCGGACCCAATTCCGTGTCAAACATCTGCAACTTTCAAGTCTTCTGTGAAGTATACCTTCAAGAGGAACCCAGTGTCGAACTCTTTAGGGAATTTTTCTATTTGAACCGCCAAAACGAGTTCACGAACGGGCCCAGCTTGGAACTTGGTGGGATCTCAATTCAACGAAGAAGAGATGCTATCTTCCTTATGCTTGCTTGCCGAGTCACCCCAAGGATTGGAACCAGACGTGGTTTTATTGCAAGGATACCTCTCCGGCTGACGAGAATCCATTGCCGGGTTATCGTGCTGAACGTCTTGACCCGAAGCATAATCTTCCTGAAAAGCTTACAGTCGCTGAACGTAAAAAGCTTGCCCCCACTATTGCAAAGGTCAAGGCTTTGCTAGGAAACGGATTAACCAGCATTGATTTAGTTCGGTGCTGGGTCTCGTGGCGAATCATACCCTTGAGCCATCGGCCCGGCTTAATGTGTACCTATACCGGCGGTACGAAGGATCCATTACGCCATAGCCCCTTGCGTTTGACTGATGATGCAATTACTGAAATGACAAAGACCCTTCTGAATGAAGACTCAGAAGACTGCCGCAAAGTAGGTCTGAACCCTTTCTACAAACTTAACCCGCCGCCAGATGTGAGTCTCTAACTTACTTCAGTTTTATCTCATTATTCAAATATCGTATTATATGTTGGAAATATGCCCTAGAGGCAATAATAAATGGTTATTATTATATTTCTTTGTTCATGGTAATTGTCTATTGTTCATGCTATAATTGTATTGTCCGGAAATCGTAATACATGTGTGAATACATAGACCACAACGTGTCCCTAGTAAGCCTCTAGTTGACTAGCTCGTTGATCAACAGATAGTCATGGTTTCCTGACTATGGACATTGGATGTCATTGATAACGGGATCACATCATTAGGAGAATGATGTGATGGACAAGACCCAATCCTAAGCATAGCATAAAAGATCGTGTAGTTTCGTTTGCTAGAGCTTTTCCAATGTCAAGTATCTTTTCCTTAGACCATGAGATCGTGCAACTCCCGGATACTGTAGGAGTGCTTTGGGTGTGCCAAACGTCACAACGTAACTGGGTGACTATAAAGGTGCACTACGGGTATCTCCGAAAGTGTCTGTTGGGTTGGCACGGATCGAGACTGGGATTTGTCACTCCGTGTGACGGAGAGGTATCTCTGGGCCCACTCGGTAATGCATCATCATAATGAGCTCTATGTGACTAAGGCGTTAGTCACGGGATCATGCATTGCGGTACGAGTAAAGAGACTTGCCGGTAACGAGATTGAACAAGGTATTGGGATACCGACGATCGAATCTCGGGCAAGTAACATACCGATTGACAAAGGGAATTGCATACGGGATTGATTGAATCCTCGACACCGTGGTTCATCCGATGAGATCATCGTGGAACATGTGGGAGCCAACATGGGTATCCAGATCCCGCTGTTGGTTATTGACCGGAGAGGCGTCTCGGTCATGTCTGCATGTCTCCCGAACCCGTAGGGTCTACACACTTAAGGTTCGGTGACGCTAGGGTTGTAGAGATATGTGTATGCGGAAACCCGAAAGTTGTTCGGAGTCCCGGATGAGATCTCGGACGTCACGAGAGGTTCCAGAATGGTCCGGAGGTGGAGAATTATATATAGGAAGTCCAGTTTCGGCCACCGGGAAAGTTTCGGGGGTTACCGGTATTGTACCGGGACCACCGGAAGGGTCCCGGGGGTCCATCGGGTGGGGCCACCTATCCCGGAGGGCCCCATGGGGTGAAAGTGGAAGGGAACCAGCCCCTAGTGGGCTGGGCACCCCCCATGGGCCTCCCCCCATGCGCCTAGGGTTGGGAACCCTAGGGTGGGGGGGCTTTCCCCTTGCCTTGGGGGGCAAGGCACCCCCTTCCCCCTTTGGCCGCCGCCCCCCTTGAGATCCCATCTCCAGGGCCGGCGCCCCCCAGGGGGCCTATATAAAGGGGGGGAGGGAGGGCAGCAACGAGACAGCCTTGGGCGCCTCCCTCTCCCCCTGCTACACCTCTCCGTCTCGCAGAAGCTCGGCGAAGCCCTGCGGAGACCCGCTACATCCACCACCACGCCGTCGTGCTGCTGGATCTCCATCAACCTCTCCTTCCCCCTTGCTGGATCAAGAAGGAGGAGACGTCGCTGCACCGTACGTGTGTTGAACGCGGAGGTGCCGTCCGTTCGGCACTCGGTCATCGGTGATTTGGATCACGGCGAGTACGACTCCGTCATCCACGTTCATTGGAACGCTTCCGCTCGCGATCTACAAGGGTATGTAGATGCACTCCTTTCCCCTCGTTGCTAGTACACTCCATAGATGCATCTTGGTGAGCGTAGGAAAATTTTAAAATTATGCTACGATTCCCAACAGTGGCATCATGAGCTAGGCCTATGCGTAGTTACTATGCACGAGTAGAACACAAAGCAGTTGTGGGCGTTGAGTTTGCCAATTCTTCTTGCCGCTACTAGTCTTTTCTTGTTTCGGCGGCATTGTAGGATGAAGCGGCCCGGACCGACCTTACACGTACGCTTACGTGAGACAGGTTCCACCGACTGACATGCACTAGATGCATAAGGTGGCTAGCGGGTGTCTGTCTCTCCTACTTTAGTCGGAACGGATTCGATGAAAAGGGTCCTTATGAAGGGTAAATAGAAATTGGCAAATCACGTTGTGGTCATACGTAGGTAAGAAAACGTTCTTGCTAGAAACCTACAAACCACGTAAAAACTTGCAACAACAATTAGAGGACGTCTAACTTGTTTTTGCAGCAAGTGCTATGTGATGTGATATGGACAGAATATGTGATGAATGATATATGTGATGTATGAGATTGATCATATTCTTGTAATAGGAATCACGACTTGCATGTCGATGAGTATGACAACCGGCAGGAGCCATAGGAGTTGTCTTTATTATTTTGTATGACCTGCGTGTCATTGAATAACGCCATGTAATTTACTTTACTTTGTTGCTAAACGCGTTAGCCATAGAAGTAGAAGTAATCGTTGGCGTGACGACTTCATGAAGACACAGTGATGGAGATCATGATGATGGAGATCATGGTGTCATGCCGGTGACGAAGATGATCATGGTGCCCCGAAGATGGAGATCAAAGGAGCATAATGATATTGGCCATATCATGTCACTATTTGATTGCATGTGATGTTTATCATGTTTTTGCATCTTATTTGCTTAGAACGACGGTAGTAAGTAAGATGATCCCTTATAATAATTTCAAGAAAGTGTTCACCCTAACTGTGCACCGTTGCGAAGGTTCGTTGTTTCGAAGCACCACGTGATGATCGGGTGTGATAGATTCTAACGTTCGAATACAACGGGTGTTGACGAGCCTAGCATGTACAGACATGGCCTCGGAACACACGCAATACACTTAGGTTGACTTGACGAGCCTAGCATGTACAGACATGGCCTCGGAACACGGAGGACCGAAAGGTCAAGCATGAGTCGTATAGAAGATACGATCAACATGGAGATGTTCACCGATCTTGACTAGTCCGTCTCACGTGATGATCGGACACGGCCTAGTTAAACTCGGATCATGTTTCACTTAGATGACGAGAGGGATGTCTATCTGAGTGGGAGTTTATTAAATAATTTGATTAGATGAACTTAATTATCATGAACTTAGTCTAAAATCTTTACACTATGTCTTGTAGATCAAATGGCCAACGTTGTCCTCAATTTCAACGCGTTCCTAGAGAAAACCAAGCTGAAAGATGATGGCAGCAACTATACGGACTGGGTCCGGAACCTGAGGATCATCCTCATAGTAGTCAAGAAAGATTATGTCTTAGAAGCACCGCTAGGTGATGCACCAATCCCACAGAACCAAGACGTTATGAACGCTTGGCAGCAACGTGCTGATGATTACTCCCTCGTTCAGTGCGGCCTGCTTTACAGCTTAGAACCGGGTCTCCAAAAGCGTTTTGAGAAACATGGAGCATATGAGATGTTCGAGGAGCTGAAATTGGTTTTCCAAGCTCATGCCCGGGTCGAGAGATATGAAGTCTCCGACAAGTTCTTCAGCTGTAAAATGGAGGAGAATAGTTCTATTAGTGAGCACATACTCAGAATGTCTGGGTTGCACAACCGCTTGTCTCAGCTGGGAGTTAATCTCCCAGATGACGCGGTCATTGACAGAATCCTCCAGTCGCTTCCACCAAGCTACAAGAGCTTTGTGATGAACTTCAATATGCAGGGGATGGAAAAGACCATTCCTGAGGTATATTCGATGCTGAAATCAGCGGAGGTGGAAATCAGAAAAGAACATCAAGTGTTGATGGTGAATAAAACCACTAAGTTCAAGAAGGGCAAGGGTAAGAAGAACTTCAAGAAGGACGGCAAGGGAGTTGCCGCGCCCGGTAAACCAGTTACTGGGAAGAAGTCAAAGAATGGACCCAAACCCAAGACTGAGTGCTTTTATTGCAAGGGAAGTGGTCACTGGAAGCGGAACTGCCCCAAATACTTAGCGGACAAGAAGAAGGCCGGCAACACCAAAGGTATATGTGATATACATGTAATTGATGTGTACCTTACCAATACTCGTAGTAGCTCCTGGGTATTTGATACCGGTGCGGTTGCTCATATTTGTAACTCAAAACAGGAACTACGGAATAAACGGAGACTGGCGAAGGACGAGGTGACGATGCGCGTCGGGAATGGTTCCAAGGTCGATGTGATCGCCGTCGGCACGCTACCTCTACATCTACCCACGGGATTAGTTTTAAACCTCAATAATTGTTATTTAGTGCCAGCTTTGAGCATGAACATTGTATCTGGATCTCGTTTAATTCGAGATGGCTACTCATTTAAATCCGAGAATAATGGTTGTTCTATTTATTTGAGAGATATGTTTTATGGTCATGCCCCGCTGGTCAATGGTTTATTTTTGATGAATCTCGAACGTGATGTTACACATGTTCATAGTGTGAATACCAAAAGATGTAAAGTTGATAACGATAGTCCCACATACTTGTGGCACTGCCGCCTTGGTCACATTGGTGTCAAGCGCATGAAGAAGCTCCATGCAGATGGACTTTTGGAGTCTCTTGATTATGAATCATTTGACACGTGCGAACCATGCCTCATGGGTAAGATGACCAAGACTCCGTTCTCCGGAACAATGGAGCGAGCAACCAACTTATTGGAAATCATACATACCGATGTGTGCGGTCCAATGAGTGTTGAGGCTCGCGGAGGATATCGTTATGTTCTCACTCTCACTGATGATTTAAGTAGATATGGGTATGTCTACCTAATGAAACACAAGTCTGAAACCTTTGAAAAGTTCAAGGAATTTCAGAGTGAAGTTGAGAATCAACGTGACAGAAAATAAAATTCTTACGATCAGATCGTGGTGGAGAATATTTAAGTCACGAGTTTGGTGCACACTTAAGGAAATGTGGAATAGTTTCACAACTCACGCCGCCTGGAACACCTCAGAGAAATGGTGTGTCCGAACATTGTAATCGCACTCTATTGGATATGGTGCGATCTATGATGTCTCTTACCGATTTACCGCTCTCATTCTGGGGTTATGCTTTAGAGACTGCCGCATTCACTTTAAATAGGGCTTCGTCGAAATCCGTTGAGACGACACCGTATGAATTATGGTTTGGGAAGAAACCTAAGCTGTCGTTTCTAAAAGTTTGGGGATGCGATGCTTATGTCAAGAAACTTCAACCTGAAAAGCTCGAACCCAAATCGGAAAAATGCGTCTTCATAGGATACCCTAAGGAAACTATTGGGTATACCTTCTACCTCAGATCCGAAGGCAAGATCTTCGTTGCTAAGAACGGGTCCTTTCTGGAGAAGGAGTTTCTCTCGAAAGAATTGAGTGGGAGGAAAGTGGAACTTGATGAGGTGAGAGTCACCCCTTCCGAACCGGAAAGTAGCGCAACGCGGGAAAATGTTCCTGTGGTGCCTACACCGACTGGGGAGGAAGTTAATGATGATGATCATGAAGCTTCAGATCAAGTTACTGAACTTCGTAGGTCCACAAGGACACGTTCCACACCAGAGTGGTACGGCAACCCTGTCCTGGAAATCATGTTGTTAGACAACGGTGAACCTTCGAACTATGAAGAAGCGATGGCGGGCCCGGATTCCGACAAATGGCTAGAAGCCATGAAATCCGAGATAGAATCCATGTATGAAAACAAAGTATGGACTTTGACTGACTTGCCCGATGAGCGGCGAGCCATAGAAAACAAATGGATCTTTAAGAAGAAGACGGACGCGGATGGTAATGTGACCATCTACAAAGCTCGACTTGTCGCTAAGGGTTATCGACAAGTTCAAGGGGTTGACTACGATGAGACTTTCTCACCCGTAGCAAAGCTCAAGTCCGTCCGAATCATGTTAGCAATTGCCGCATACTATGATTATGAGATATGGCAGATGGACGTCAAAACGGCATTCCTTAACGGCTTCCTTAAGGAAGAGTTGTATATGATGCAGCCGGAAGGTTTTGTCGATCCTAAGAATGCTAACAAAGTATGCAAGCTCCAGCGCTCAATCTATGGGCTGGTGCAAGCATCTCGGAGTTGGAACATTCGCTTTGATGAGATGATCAAAGCGTTTGGGTTTACACAGACTTATGGAGAAGCCTGTGTTTACAAGAAACTGAGTGGGAGCTCTGTAGCATTTCTCATATTATATGTGGATGACATACTATTGATGGGAAATGATATAGAATTCTTGGAAAGTATAAAGGCCTATTTGAATAAGTGTTTTTCAATGAAGGACCTTGGAGAAGCTGCTTATATATTAGGCATCAAGATCTATAGAGATAGATCGAGACGCCTCATTAGTCTTTCACAGAGTACATACCTTGACAAGATATTGAAGAAGTTCAATATGGATCAGTCCAAGAAGGGGTTCTTGCCTGTATTGCAAGGTGTGCAATTGAGCACGGCTCAATGCCCGACCACGGCAGAAGATATAGAAAAGATGAGTGTCATCCCCTATGCCTCGGCCATAGGGTCTATTATGTATGCCATGCTGTGTACCAGACCTGATGTAAACCTTGCCGTAAGTTTGGTAGGAAGGTACCAAAGTAATCCCGGCATGGAACACTGGACAGCGGTCAAGAATATCCTGAAGTACCTGAAGAGGACTAAGGATATGTTTCTCGTTTATGGAGGTGACGAAGAGCTTGTCGTAAAGGGTTACGTCGACGCTAGCTTCGACACAGATCTGGATGACTCGAAGTCACAAACCGGATACGTGTATATTTTGAATGGAGGAGCAGTAAGCTAGTGCAGTTGCAAGCAAAGCGTCGTGGCGGGATCTACATGTGAAGCGGAGTACATGGCAGCCTCAGAGGCAGCACAGGAAGCAGTCTGGATGAAGGAGTTCATTACCAACCTAGGGGTGATTCCCAATGCGTCGGGCCCAATGACTCTCTTCTGTGACAACACTGGAGCCATTGCCCTTGCGAAGGAGCCCAGGTTTCACAGGAAGACCAGGCATATCAAGCGTCGCTTCAACTCCATTCGTGAAAGTGTTCAAAATGGAGACATAGATATTTGTAAAGTACATACGGACCTGAATGTAGCAGATCCGTTGACTAAACCTCTCCCTAGAGCAAAACATGATCAACACCAGGACGCAATGGGTGTTCGATTCATCACAATGTAACTAGATTATTGACTCTAGTGCAAGTGGGAGACTGTTGGAAATATGCCCTAGAGGCAATAATAAATGGTTATTATTATATTTCTTTGTTCATGGTAATTGTCTATTGTTCATGCTATAATTGTATTGTCCGGAAATCGTAATACATGTGTGAATACATAGACCACAACGTGTCCCTAGTAAGCCTCTAGTTGACTAGCTCGTTGATCAACAGATAGTCATGGTTTCCTGACTATGGACATTGGATGTCATTGATAACGGGATCACATCATTAGGAGAATGATGTGATGGACAAGACCCAATCCTAAGCATAGCATAAAAGATCGTGTAGTTTCGTTTGCTAGAGCTTTTCCAATGTCAAGTATCTTTTCCTTAGACCATGAGATCGTGCAACTCCCGGATACTGTAGGAGTGCTTTGGGTGTGCCAAACGTCACAACGTAACTGGGTGACTATAAAGGTGCACTACGGGTATCTCCGAAAGTGTCTGTTGGGTTGGCACGGATCGAGACTGGGATTTGTCACTCCGTGTGACGGAGAGGTATCTCTGGGCCCACTCGGTAATGCATCATCATAATGAGCTCTATGTGACTAAGGCGTTAGTCACGGGATCATGCATTGCGGTACGAGTAAAGAGACTTGCCGGTAACAGGATTGAACAAGGTATTGGGATACCGACGATCGAATCTCGGGCAAGTAACATACCGATTGACAAAGGGAATTGCATACGGGATTGATTGAATCCTCGACACCGTGGTTCATCCGATGAGATCATCGTGGAACATGTGGGAGCCAACATGGGTATCCAGATCCCGCTGTTGGTTATTGACCGGAGAGGCGTCTCGGTCATGTCTGCATGTCTCCCGAACCCGTAGGGTCTACACACTTAAGGTTCGGTGACGCTAGGGTTGTAGAGATATGTGTATGCGGAAACCGGAAAGTTGTTCGGAGTCCCGGATGAGATCCCGGACGTCACGAGAGGTTCCGGAATGGTCCGGAGGTGGAGAATTATATATAGGAAGTCCAGTTTCGGCCACCGGGAAAGTTTCGGGGGTTACCGGTATTGTACCGGGACCACCGGAAGGGTCCCGGGGGTCCACCGGGTGGGGCCACCTATCCCGGAGGGCCCCATGGGCTGAAAGTGGAAGGGAACCAGCCCCTAGTGGGCTGGGCGCCCCCCATGGGCCTCCCCCCATGCGCCTAGGGTTGGGAACCCTAGGGTGGGGGGGGGGGGCTTTCCCCTTGCCTTGGGGGGCAAGGCACCCCCTTCCCCCTTTGGCCTCCGCCCCCCTTGAGATGAAGGAAATATGCCCTAGAGGCAATAATAAAGTTATTATTTATTTCCTTATATCATGATAAATGTTTATTATTCATGCTAAAATTGTATTAACCGGAAACATAATACATGTGTGAATACATAGACAAACAGAGTGTCACTAGTATGCCTCTACTTGACTAGCTCGTTAATCAAAGATGGTTATGTTTCCTAGCCATAGACATAAGTTGTCATTTGATTAACGAGATCACCTCATTAGGAGAATGACGTGATTGACTTGACCCATTCCGTTAGCTTAGCACCCGATCGTTTAGTATGTTGCTATTGCTTTCTTCATGACTTATACATGTTCCTCTGACTATGAGATTATGCAACTCCCGTTTACCGGAGGAACACTTTGTGTGCTACCAAACATCACAACGTAAATGGGTGATTATAAAGGTGCTCTACAGGTGTCTCCAAAGGTACTTGTTGGGTTGGCGTATTTCGAGATTAGGATTTGTCACTCCGATTGTCGGAGAGGTATCTCTGGGCCCACTCGGTAATGCACATCACTATAAGCCTTGCAAGCATTGTGAGTAATAAGTTAGTTGCGGGATGATGTGTTACGGAACGAGTAAAGAGACTTGCCGGTAACGAGATTGAACTAGGTATCGAGATACCGACGATCGAATCTCGGGCAAGTAACATACTGATGACAAAGGGAACAACGTATGTTGTTATGCGGTCTGACCGATAAAGATCTTCGTAGAATATGTGGGAGCCAATATGGGCATCCAGGTCCCGCTATTGGTTATTGACCGGAGACGTGTCTCGGTCATGTCTACATAGTTCTCGAACCCGTAGGGTCCGCACGCTTAAAGTTACGATGACAGTTTTATTATGAGTTTATGTCGGTTGATGTACCGAAGAAGTTCGGAGCCCGGATGAGATCAGGGACATGACGAGGAGTCTCGAAATGGTCGAGACGTAAAGATCGATATATTGGACGACTATATTCGGACTTCGGAAAGGTTCCGAGTGTTTCGGGTATTTTTCGGAGTACCGGAGAGTTACGGGAATACGTATTGGGCCTTATTGGGCCATACGGGAAAGAAGAAAAAGGGCCTCAAGGGTGGCCGCACCCCTCCCCTTGGTCTGGTCCGAATTGGACTAGGGAAGGGGGGCGCCCCCTTCCTTCCTTCTCTTTTTCCCTTCCTCTTTTCCTATTCCATATGGGAGGTGGAATCCTACTAGGACTAGGGAGTCCTAGTAGGACTCCACACTTGGTGCGCCCCCTCCTAGGGCCGGCCTCCTCCTCCCTTGCTCCTTTATATACGGGGGCAGGGGGGCACCCCAGAGACACAACAATTGATCCTTGAGATCTCTTAGCCGTGTGCGGTGCCCCCCTCCACCATATTACACCTCGATAATACCGTTGCGGAGCTTAGGCGAAGCCCTGCGCCGGTGGAACATCATCATCGTCACCACGCCGTCGTGCTGACGAAACTCTCCCTCAACACTCGGCTGGATCGGAGTTCGAGGGACGTCATCGAGCTGAACGTGTGTAGAACTCGGAGGTGCCGTGCGTTCGGTACTTGATCGGTCGGATCGTGAAGACGTACGACTACATCAACCGCGTTGTGATAACGCTTCCGCTGTCGGTCTACGAGGGTACGTGGACAACACTCTCCCCTCTCGTTGCTATGCATCACCATGATCTTGCGTGTGCGTATGATTTTTTTTTAAAATTACTACGTTCCCCAACAGTGGTATCAGAGCCTGGTTTTATGCGTTGATGCTATGCACGAGTAGAACACAAGTGAGTTGTGGGCGATATAAGTCATACTGCTTACCAGCATGTCATACTTTGGTTCAGCGGTATTGTGAGATGAAGCGGCCCGGACCGACATTACGCGTACGCTTACGCGAGACTGGTTTCACCGTTCGGAGCACTCGTTGCTTAAAGGTGACTGGCGGGTGTCTGTCTCTCTCACTTTAGTTGAACCGAGTGTGGCTACGCCCGGTCCTTGCGAAGGTTAAAACAGCACCAACTTGACAAACTATCGTTGTGGTTTTGATGCGTAGGTAAGAACGGTTCTTGCTAAGCCCGTACCAGCCACGTAAAATATGCAACAACAAAGTAGAGGACGTCTAACTTGTTTTTGCAGGGCATGTTGTGATGTGATATGGTCAAGACATGATGTGATATAATGTGTTGTATGAGATGATCATGTTTTGTAACCGAGTTATCGGCAACTGGCAGGAGCCATATGGTTGTCGCTTTATTGTATGAGATGCAATCGCCATGTAATAGTTTTACTTTATCACTAAGCGGTAGCGATAGTCGTAAAAGCAATAAGTTGGCGAGACGACAACGATACTACGATGGAGATCAAGGTGTCGAGCCGGTGACGATGGTGATCATGACGGTGCTTGGGAGATGGAGATCACAAGCACGGTGCTTCGGAGATGGAGATCACAAGCACAAGATGATGATGGCCATATCATATCACTTATATTGATTGCATGTGATGTTAATCCTTTATGCATCTTATCTTGCTTTGATTGACGGTAGCATTATAAGATGATCTCTCACTAAAATTTCAAGATAAAAGTGTTCTCCCTGAGTATGCACCGTTGCAAAAGTTCTTCGTGCTGAGACACCACGTGTTAATCGGGTGTGATAGGCTCTACGTTCAAATACAACGGGTGCAAAACAGTTGCACACGCGGAATACTCAGGTTAAACTTGACGAGCCTAGCATATACACATATGGCCTCGGAACACAGAGACCGAAAGGTCGAGCGTGAATCATATAGTAGATATGATCAACATAGTGATGTTCACCATTGAAACTACTCCATCTCACGTGTTAATCGAACATGGTTTAGTTGCTTTGGATCACGTAATCACTTAGATGATTAGAGGGATGTCTATCTAAGTGGGAGTTCTTAAGAAAAATTATGTCCTTGATGCACTGCTAGGTGACAGACCTATTGCAGGAGCAGATGCAGACGTTATGAACGTTTGGCTAGCTCAATATGATGACTACTTGATAGTTTAGTGCACCATGCTTAATGGCTTAGAATCGGGACTTCAAAGACGTTTTGAACGTCATGGACCATATGAGATGTTCCAGGAGTTGAAGTTAATATTTCAAGCAAATACCCGAGTTGAGAGATATGAAATCTCCAACAAGTTCTATAGCAAAAAGATGGAGGAGAATCGCTCAACTAGTGAGCATGTGCTCAGATTGTCTGGGTACTACAATCGCTTGAATCAAGTGGGAGTTTATCTTCCAGATAAAATAGTGATTGACAGAATTCTCTAGTCACCATCACCAAGTTAGTAGAACTTCGTGATGAACTATGGTATGCAAGGGATGACGAAAGTAATTCGCGAGCTCTTCGTGATGCTGAAATCGACGAAGGTAGAAATCAAGAAAAACATCAAGTGTTGATGGTTGACGAGACCACTTCAAGTGTTGATGGTTGACGAGACCGCTAGTTTCAAGAAAAGGGCAAAGGGAAAAAGGGGAACTTCAAAAAGAATGGCAAGCAAGTTGCTGCTCAAGTGAAGAAGCCTAAGTCTGGTCCTAAGCCTGAGACTAAGTGCTTCTACTGCAAAGGGACTAGTCACTGGAAGCGGAACTACCCCAACTATTTGGTGGATAAGAAGGATGGCAAAGTGAACAAAGGTATATTTGATATACAGATTATTGATGTGTACTTTACTAGTGTTTATAGCAATCCCTCGGTAATTGATACTGGTTCAGTTGCTAAGAGTAGTAACTCGAAAACGGGAGTTGCAGAATAAACAGAGACTAGTAAAAGGCGAGGTGACGATGTGTGTTGGAAGTAGTTCCAAGATTGATATGATCATCATCGCACACCCCCTGTACTTTCGGGATTAGTGTTGAAACTAAATAAGTGTTATTTGGTGTTTGCGTTGAGCATGAATATGATCTGATCATGTTTATTGCAATACGGTTATTCATTTAAGTTAGAGAACAATTGTTGTTCTGTTTACATGAATAAAACCTTCTATGGTCATACACACCAACAAAAATGGTTTGTTGGATCTCGATCGTAGTGATACACATATTCATAATATTGAAGCCAAAAGATGCAAAGTTAATAATGATAGTGCAACTTATTTGTGGCACTGCCGTTTAGGTCATATTGGTGTAAAGCGCACGAAGAAACTCCATACTGATGGGATTTTGGAATCACTTGATGCTTGCGAACCGTGCCTCATGGGCAAGATGACTAAAACGCCGTTCTCCGGAACTATGGAGAGAGCAACAGATTTGTTGGAAATCATACATACAGATGTATGTGGTCCGATGAATATTGAGGCTCGTAGCAGGTATCATTATTTTCTGACATTCACAGATGATTTGAGCAGATATGGGTATATCTACTTAATGAAACAAGAGTCTGAAACATTTGAAAAGTTCATATAATTTCAGAGTGAAGCAAAATCATCGTAACAAGAAAATAAAGTTTCTACGATCTGATCGTGGAGAAGAGTATTTAAGTTACGAGTTTGGCCTTCAGTTAAAACAATGTGGAATAGTTTCACAAATTCATGCCACCTGGAACACCAGAACATAATGGTGTGTCCGAACGTCATAACCGTACTTTATTGGATATAGTGCAATCTATGACGTCTCTTACAATTTACCACTAAACGTTTTGGGGGTTATGCATTAGAGACAGCTGCATTCACGTTAAATAGGGCACCATCAAAATCCGTTGAGACGACGCCTTATGAACTGTGGTTTGGCAAGAAACCAAAGTTGTCGTTTCTTAAAATTTTGGGGTTGCGATGCTTATGTGAAAAAATTTCATCCTGATAAGCTCAAACCCAAATCGGAGAAATGTGTCTTCATAGGATACCCAAAGGAGACAGTTGGGTACACCTTCTATCACAGATCCGAAGGCAAGACATTCGTTGCTAAGTATGGATCCTTTCTAGAGAAGGAGTTTCTCTCGAAAGATGTGAGTGGGAGGAAAGTAGAACTTGATGAGGTAACTGTACCTGCTCCCTTATTGGATCACAGAAATCTGTTCCTGTGACTTCTACACCAATTAGTGAGGAAGTTAATGATGATGATCATGTAACTTCAGATCAAGTTACTACCAAACCTCATAGGTAAACCAGAGTAAGATCCGCACCAGAGTGGTACGGTAATCCTGTTCTGGAGGTTATGTTACTAGACCATGATGAACCTACGAACTATGAAGAAGCGATGGTGAGCCCAGATTCCGCAAAATGGCTTGAGGCCATGAAATCTGAGATGAGATCCATGTATGAGAACAAAGTGTGGAATTTGGTTGACTTGCCCGATGATCGGCAAGCAATTGAGAATAAATGGATTGTCAAGAGGAAGACGGACGCTGATAGTAGTATCACTATCTACAAAGCTAGAATTGTCGCAAAAAGGTTTTCGACAAAGTTCAAGATGTTGACTACGATGAGAGTTTCTCACTCGTATCTATGCTTAAGTCTGTCCGAATCATGTTAGCAATTGCCGCATTTTATGAAATCTGGCAAAGGGATAAACAAAACTGCATTTCTTGATGGATTTATTAAAGAAGAGTTGTATAAGATACAACCAGAAGGTTTTGTCAATCCTAAAGGTGCTAACAAAATATGCAAGCTCCAGCGATCCATCAATGGACTGGTGCAAGCATCTCGGAGTTGGAATATACGCTTTGATAAGTTGATCAAAGCATATAGTTGTATACAGACTTGCGGTGAAGCCTGTATTTACAAGAAAGTGAGTGGGAGCACTACAACATTTCTGATAAGTATATGTGAATGACATATTGTTGATCGGAAATAATGTAGAATTATTCTACAAAGCATAAAGGAGTGTTTGAAAGGAGTTTTTCAAAGATAGACCTCGGTGAAGCTGCTTACATATTGAGCATCAAGATCTATAGAGATAGATGAAGACGCTTGATAAGTTTTTCAATGAGTACATATCTTAACAAGATTTTGAAGTAGTTCAAAATAGAACAGTCAAAGAAAAGAGTTCTTGCCTGTGTTACAAGGTGTGAAATTGAGTAAAGACTCAAAGCCCGACCACAGCAAAAGATAGAAAGAGAATGAAAGTCATTCCCTATGCCTTGGCCATAGGTTCTATAAAGTATGCCATGCTGTGTACCAGATCTATTGTATACCCTACACTGATTTTAGCAAGGGAGTACAATAGTGATCTAGGAGTAGATCACTGGACAGCGGTCAAAATTATCCTTACTGGAATAAGGATATGTTTCTCGATTATGGAAGTGACAAAAGGCTCGTCGTAAAAGGTTACGTCGATGCAAGTTTTGACACTAATCTAGATGACTCTAAGTCTCGGTCTAGATACATATTGAAAGTGGGAGCAATTAGCTAGAGTAGCTCCATGCAGAGCATTGTAGACATAGAAATTTGCAAAATACTTACGGATCTGAATGTGACAGACCCGTTGACTAAAATTATCTCACAAGCAAAACATGATCACACCTTAGTACTCTTTGGGTGTTAATCACATAGCGATGTGAACTAGATTACTGACTCTAGTAAACCCTTTGGGTGATGGTCACATGACGATGTGAACCATGGGTGTTAATCACATGGTGATGTGAACTATTCATGTTAAATCACATGGCGATGTGAACTAGATTATTGACTCTAGTGCAAGTGGGAGACTGAAGGAAATATGCCCTAGAGGCAATAATAAAGTTATTATTTATTTCCTTATATCATGATAAATGTTTATTATTCATGCTAGAATTGTATTAACCGGAAACATAATACATGTGTGAATACATAGACAAACAGAGTGTCACTAGTATGCCTCTACTTGACTAGCTCGTTAATCAAAGATGGTTATGTTTCCTAGCCATAGACATAAGTTGTCATTTGATTAACGAGATCACCTCATTAGGAGAATGACGTGATTGACTTGACCCATTCCGTTAGCTTAGCACCCGATCGTTTAGTATGTTGCTATTGCTTTCTTCATGACTTATACATGTTCCTCTGACTATGAGATTATGCAACTCCCGTTTACCGGAGGAACACTTTGTGTGCTACCAAACGTCACAACGTAAATGGGTGATTATAAAGGTGCTCTACAGGTGTCTCCAAAGGTACTTGTTGGGTTGGCGTATTTCGAGATTAGGATTTGTCACTCCGATTGTCGGAGAGGTATCTCTGGGCCCACTCGGTAATGCACATCACTATAAGCCTTGCAAGCATTGTGACTAATAAGTTAGTTGCGGGATGATGTGTTACGGAACGAGTAAAGAGACTTGCCGGTAACGAGATTGAACTAGGTATCGAGATACCGACGATCGAATCTCGGGCAAGTAACATACTGATGACAAAGGGAACAACGTATGTTGTTATGCGGTCTGACCGATAAAGATCTTCGTAGAATATGTGGGAGCCAATATGGGCATCCAGGTCCCGCTATTGGTTATTGACCGGAGACGTGTCTCGGTCATGTCTACATAGTTCTCGAACCCGTAGGGTCCGCACGCTTAAAGTTACGATGACAGTTTTATTATGAGTTTATGTATGTTGATGTACCGAAGAACTTCGGAGTCCCGGATGATATCGGGGACATGACGAGGAGTCTCGAAATGGTCGAGACGTAAAGATCGATATATTGGACGACTATATTCGGACTTCGGAAAGGTTCCGAGTGATTCGGGTATTTTTCGGAGTACCGGAGAGTTACGGGAATACGTATTGGGCCTTATTGGGCCATACGGGAAAGAAGAAAAAGGGCCTCAAGGGTGGCCGCACCCCTCCCCTTGGTCTGGTCCGAATTGGACTAGGGAAGGGGGGCGCCCCCTTCCTTCCTTATCTTTTTCCCTTCCTCTTTTCCTATTCCATATGGGAGGTGGAATCCTACTAGGACTAGGGAGTCCTAGTAGGACTCCACACTTGGTGCGCCCCCTCCTAGGGCCGGCCTCCTCCTCCCTTGCTCCTTTATATACGGGGGCAGGGGGGCACCCCAGAGACACAACAATTGATCCTTGAGATCTCTTAGCCGTGTGCGGTGCCCCCCTCCACCATATTACACCTCGATAATACCGTTGCGGAGCTTAGGCGAAGCCCTGCGCCGGTGGAACATCATCATCGTCACCACGCCGTCGTGCTGACGAAACTCTCCCTCAACACTCGGCTGGATCGGAGTTCGAGGGACGTCATCGAGCTGAACGTGTGTAGAACTCGGAGGTGCCGTGCGTTTGGTACTTGATCGGTGGGATCGTGAAGACGTACGACTACAGCAACCGCGTTGTGATAACGCTTCCGCTGTCGGTCTATGAGGGTACGTGGACAACACTCTCCCCTCTCGTTGCTATGCATCACCATGATCTTGTGTGTGTGTAGGAATTTTTTTTGAAATTACTACGTTCCCCAACATGAGATCCCATCTCCAGGGCCGGCGCCCCCCCAGGGGGCCTATATAAGGGGGGGGGAGGGAGGGCAGCAACGAGACAGCCTTGGGCGCCTCCCTCTCCCCCTGCTACACCTCTCCGTCTCGCAGAAGCTCGGCGAAGCCCTGCGGAGACCCGCTACATCCACCACCACGCCGTCGTGCTGCTGGATCTCCATCAACCTTTCCTTCCCCCTTGCTGGATCAAGAAGGAGGAGACGTCGCTGCACCATACGTGTGTTGAACGCGGAGGTGCCGTCCGTTCGGCACTCAGTCATCGGTGATTTGGATCACGGCGAGTACGACTCCGTCATCCACGTTCATTGGAACGCTTCCGCTCGCAATCTACAAGGGTATGTAGATGCACTCCTTTCCCCTCGTTGCTAGTACACTCCATAGATGCATCTTGGTGAGCGTAGGAAAATTTTAAAATTATGCTACGATTCCCAACATTATATTAACTCAACTTCACTGACTTTCACAGGCTAAATCTGATTTTTGGAAGGCAAAATATGACCATGAAGCTGCCAAAAAGGCCAGGGCTGTCAAGAAAGCCGCCAAGAAAACCACCAAGAAGCATAAGAAGAAACCAAGTGCCTCTGAAATGTTTGAGCTAAATGATAGCTCTGAGTCGGAGGTAGCCCTTGACTCCCTTGGCTCCTTTTTCAATTATCTTATTGACATTGATTACTCTCAGGATGATACGGGGGCCAGCCAAGTAGTTGAAGAAGAGGTAACTATTATTTCCTCCGGCTCAACACCTTTGCCAAGACAGAAAATTCGACGAGTAACCCAGAAAGTAAGCTTTTCACACCCCTTAGCTCATTTGGATCCTCACTTTCTTTTGAAGCAACAGCAGCACGAGAGCCGGCGCCAGACTCGGAACAACGGAGGTGAAGAATTGTCCTCCGGCTTACCGAATACTCCAGTTCCACGGAAACGCCAAAACGAGGTCCTTCCAAACTTAAATTCTCTTTACCCGCTGGCGGGTCTCATTCGCCAGCCACTCAATTCCTCTGATTCAAACTACTAGGAGGTTTCCCGCTATGAAACGTCATAAAATCCTTAGTGGTGAATCCCATAATTTTACTTATAACCTTTTGTTTAATAAAAGGTCCGTTGTGGATACCTTTTTGCATGTGCCTGCTCTTTTTGATGTTCACAGCAAGGGGAGATATTATGTTCTTGAGAGCGAGGCCTGAGCACATAACACATCAGTTGTGGCTGCACGGCAGGCTGAGGCGTCCGCACGCAGAGCCTCCGTGAGCTACCACTCTGTCACGCCCAATATGCGATCCTATCCGAGAGGAACTCGAGGGTCCCACCAAGGATAGAGCCGCATATTGAAACACTTTTGCAAGGTGGATATCATTACATCGTACCATTACATAATAGTTGGGGATACATGAAGGAAATATGCCCTAGAGGCAATAATAAAGTTATTATTTATTTCCTTATATCATGATAAATGTTTATTGTTCATGCTAGAATTGTATTAACCGGAAACATGATACATGTGTGAATACATAGACAAACAGAGTGTCACTAGTATGCCTCTACTTGACTAGCTCGTTGATCAAAGATGGTTATGTTTCCTAGCCATAGACATGAGTTGTCATTAGATTAACGGGATCACATCACTAGGAGAATGATGTGATTGACTTGACCCATTCCGTTAGCTTAGCACACGATCGTTTAGTATGTTGCTATTGCTTTCTTCATGACTTATACATGTTCCTATGACTATGAGATTATGCAACTCCAGTTTACCGGAGGAACACTTTGTGTGCTACCAAACGTCACAACGTAACTGGGTGATTATAAAGGTGCTCTACAGGTGTCTCCGAAGGTACTTGTTGGGTTGGCGTATTTCGAGATTAGGATTTGTCACTCCGATTGTCGGAGAGGTATCTCTGGGCCCACTCGGTAATGCACATCACTTAAGCCTTGCAAGCATTGCAACTAATGAGTTAGTTGTGGGATGATGTATTACGGAACGAGTAAAGAGACTTGCCGGTAACGAGATTGAACTAGGTATTGAGATACCGACGATCGAATCTCGGGCAAGTAACATACATGACAAAGGGAACAACGTATGTTGTTATGCGGTCTGACTGATAAAGATCTTCGTAGAATATGTGGGAGCCAATATGAGCATCCAGGTTCCGCTGTTGGTTATTGACCGGAGACGTGTCTCGGTTATATCTACATAGTTCTCGAACCCGTAGGGTCCGCACGCTTAACGTTTCGATGACAGTTATATTATGAGTTTATATGTTTTGATGTACCGAAGATTGTTCGGAGTCCCGGATGTGATCACGGACATGACGAGGAGTCTCAAAATGGTCGAGACATGAAGATTGATATAATGGAAGCCTATATTTGGATATCGGAAGTGTTCCGGGTGAAATCAGGATTTTACCGGAGTACCGGAGGGGTTACCGGAACCACCCGGGGGTTAATGGGCCATAGTGGGCCTTAGTGGAGAAGAGGAGAGGCGGCCAGGGCAAGGGCTGCGCGCCCCTCCCCCTAGTCCGAATAGGACAAGGAGAGGGGGGCGGCGCCCCCCTTTCCTTCTTCTCCTCCACCTCTTTCCCCCTCTTCTCCTAATGCAGCAAGGAAAAGGGTGGGAGTAGGACTCCTCCTGGCGCGCCCCCTCCTGGCCGGCCGCACCTCCCCCCTTGCTCCATTATATACGGGGGCAGGGGGGCACCCTAGAGACACAACAATTGATCGTTTGATCTTTTAGCCGTCTGCGGTGCCCCCCTCCACCATAGTCCACCTCGATAATACTGTAGCGGGGCTTAGGCGAAGCCCTGCGTCGGTAGAACATCATCATCGTCACCACGCCGTCATGCTGACGAAACTCTCCCTCAACACTCGGCTAGATCGGAGTTCGAGGGACGTCATCGGGCTGAACGTGTGCTGAACTCGGAGGTGCCGTACGTTCGGTACTTGATCGGTCGGATCGTGAAGACGTACGACTACATCAACAGCGTTGTGCTAACGCTTCCGCTTTCGGTCTACGAGGGTACGTGGACAACACTCTCCCCTCTCATTGCTATGCATCACCATGATCTTGCGTGTGCGTAGGAAATTTTTGAAATTACTACGTTCCCCAACAGTGGCATCCGAGCCTGGTTTTATGCATAGATGTCATATGCATGAGTAGAACACAAGTGAGTTGTGGGCGATATAAGTCATACTGCTTACCAGCATGTCATACTTTGGTTCGGCGGTATTGTTGGATGAAGCGGCCCGAACCGACATTACGCGTACGCTTACGCGAGACTGGTTCTACCGACGTGCTTTGCACACAGGTGGCTGGTGGGTGTCAATTTCTCCAAACTTTAGTTGAACCGAGTGTGGCTACGCCCGGTCCTTGCGAAGGTTAAAACATCACCAACTTGACAAACTATCGTTGTGGTTTTGATGCGTAGGTAAGAACGGTTCTTGCTAAACCCATAGCAGCCACGTAAAACTTGCAACAACAAAGTAGAGGATGTCTAACTTGTTTTTGCAGGGCATGTTGTGATGTGATATGGTCAAGACATGATGCTAAATTTTATTGTATGAGATGATCATGTTTTGTAACCGAGGTATCGGCAACTGGCAGGAGCCATATGGTTGTCGCTTTATTGTATGCAATGCAATCGCCCTGTAATGCTTTACTTTATCACTAAGCGGTAGCGATAGTCGTAGAAGCATAAGATTGGCGAGACGACAACGATGCTACGATGGAGATCAAGGTGTCGCGCCGGTGACGATGGTGATCATGACGGTGCTTCGGAGATGGAGATCACAAGCACAAGATGATGATGGCCATATCATATCACTTATATTGATTGCATGTGATGTTTATCTTTTATGCATCTTATCTTGCTTTGATTGACGGTAGCATTATAAGATGATCTCTCACTAAATTTCAAGATAAAAGTGTTCTCCCTCAGTATGCACCGTTGCCAAAGTTCGTCGTGCCCAGACACCACGTGATGATCGGGTGTGATAAGCTCTACGTCCATCTACAACGGGTGCAGGCCAGTTTTGCACATGCAGAATACTCAGGTTAAACTTGACGAGCCTAGCATATGCAGATATGGCCTCGGAACACTAAGACCGAAAGGTCGAGCGTGAATCATATAGTAGATATGATCAACATAGTGATGTTCACCATTGAAAGCTACTCCATTTCACGTGATGATCGGTTATGGTTTAGTTGATATGGATCACGTGATCACTTAGAAGATTAGAGAGATGTCTATCTAAGTGGGAGTTCTTAAGTAATATGATTAATTGAACTTTAATTTATCATGAACTTAGTCCTGGTAGTATTAGCATATCTATATTGTAGATCAATAGCTCGCGTTTAGCTCCCCTGTTTTATTTTGATATGTTCCTAGAGAAAACTGAGTTGAAAGATGTTAGTAGCAATGATGCGGATTGGATCCGTGATATGAGGATTATCCTCATTGCTGCACAGAAGAATTATGTCCTTGATGCACCGCTAGGTGACAGACCTATTGCAGGAGCAGATGCAGACATTATGAACGTTTGACTAGCTCAATATGATGACTACTTGATAGTTTTGTGTACCATGCTTAATAGCTTAGAATCGGGACTTCAAGACGTTTTGAACGTCATGGACCATATGAGATGTTCCAGGAGTTGAAGTTAATATTTCAAGCAAATACTTGAGAGTATGAAGTCTCCAACAAGTTCTATAGCTAAAAGATGGAGGAGAATAGCTCAAGCAGTGAGCATGTGCTCAGATTGTCTGGGTACTACAATTGCTTGAATCAAGTGGGAGATAATCTTCCAGATAAGATAGTAATTAACAGAATTCTCTAGTCACTATCACCAAGTTACTAGAACTTCGTGATGAACTATAATATGCAAGGGATGACGAAAGTAATTCCCGAGCTCTTCACGATGCTGAAATCGACGAAGGTAGAAATCAAGAAAGAGCATCAAGTGTTGATGGTTAACAAGACCACTAGTTTCAAGAAAAGGTCAAAGGGATAGAAGGGGAACTTCAAGAAGAACGGCAAGCAAGTTGCTGCTCAAGTGAAGAAGCCCAAGTCTGGACCTAAGCCTGAGACTAAGTGCTTCTACTGCAAAGGGACTGGTCACTAGAAGCGGAACCACCCCAAGTATTTGGCGGATAAGAAGGATGGCAAAGTGAACAAGCTATATTTGATATACATTATTGATGTGTATTTTATTAGTGTTCGTAGCAACCCCTCGGTATTTGATACTGGTTCAGTTGCTAAGAGTAGTAACTTGAAACGGGAATTGAAGAATGAACAGAAACTAGTTAAGGGTGAAGTGACGATGTGTATTGGAAGTGGTTCCAAGATTGATATGATCATCATCGCACACTCCCTATACTTTCAGGATTAGTGTTGAACCTAAAATAAATGTTATTTAGTGTTTGCGTTGAGCATGAATATGATTGGATCATGTTTATTGCAATACGGTTATTCATGTAAGTTAGAGAATAATTGTTGTTCTGTTTACATGAATAAAACCTTCTATGGTCATACACCCAATGAAAATGGTTTGTTGGATCTCGATTGTGGTGATACACATTTTCATAATATTGAAGCCAAAAGATGCAAAGTTAATAATGATAGTGCAACTTATTTGTGGCACTGCCGTTTAGGTCATATTGGTGTAAAGCGCATGAAGAAACTCCATGCTGATGGACTTTTGGAATCACTTGATTATGAATCACTTGATGCTTGCGAACCATGCCTCATGGGCAAGATGACTAAGACTCCGTTCTCCGGAACAATGGAGCGAGCAACTGACTTATTGGAAATAATACATACTGATGTATGCGGTCCGATGAGTGTTAAGGCTCACGGCAAGTATCGTTATTTTCTGACCTTCACAGATGATTTGAGTAGATATGGGTATATCTACTTGATGACACACAAGTCTGAAACATTTGAAAAGTTCAAAGAATTTCAGAGTGAAGTGGAAAATGATCGTGACAAGAAAATAAGGTTTCTATGATCTGATCGCGGAGACAAATATTTGAGTTACGAGTTTGGTCTTCAATTAAAACAATGTGGAATAGTTTCACAAATTCGTGCCACCTGGAACACCACAGCATAATGGTGTGTCCGAACGTCATAACCGTACTTTATTGGATATAGTGCAATCTATGATGTTTCTTACCGATTTACCAATGTAGTTTTGGTGTTATGCATTAGAGACGGCTGCATTCACGTTAAATAGGGCACCATCTAAATCCGTTGAGATGACACCTTATGAACTGTGGTTTGGCAAGAAACCAAAGTTGTCGTTTCTTAAAGTTTGGGGTTGCAATGCTTATGTGAAAAAGTTTCAACATGATAAGCTTGAACCCAAATCGGAGAAATGTGTCTTCATAGGATACCCAAAGGAGACTATTGGGTATATCTTCTATCACAGATCCGAAGGCAAATTCGTTGCTAAGAATGGATCCTTTTTAGAGAAGGAGTTTCTCTCGAAAGAAGTGAGTGGGAGGAAAGTAGAACTTGATGAGGTAACTGTACCTGCTCCCTTATTGGAAAGTAGTTCATCACAGAAATCTGTTCCTGTGATTCCTACACCAATTAGAGAGGAAGCTAATGATGATGATCATGTAACTTCAGATCAAATTACTACCGAACCTCGTAGGTCAATCAGAGTGAGATCTGCACTAGAGTGGTATGGTAATCCTGTTCTGGAGGTCATGTTACTTGACCATGACGAACCTACGAAATATGAGGAAGCGATGATGAGCCCAGATTCCGCGAAATGGCTTGAGGCCATGAAATCTGAGATGGGATCCATGTATGAGAACAAAGTGTGGACTTTGGTTGACTTGCCCGATGATCGGCAAGCCATAGAAAATAAATGGATCTTCAAGAGGAAGACGGCCGCTGATAGTAGTGTTACTATCTACAAAGCTAGAATTGTCGCAAAAGGTTTTCGACAAGTTCAAGGTGTTGACTACGATGAGAGTTTCTCACTCGTATCTATGCTTAAATCTGTCCGAATCATGTTAGCAATTGCCGCATTTTATGAAATGTGGCATATGGATAAACAAAACTGCATTCCTTAATGGATTTATTAAAGAAGAGTTGTATATGATGCAACCAGAAGGTTTTGTCGATCCTAAAGGTGTTAACAAAATGTGCAAGCTCCAGCGATCCATCTATGGACTAGTGCAAGCATCTCAGAGTTGGAATATAGACTTTGATGAGTTGATCAAAGCATATAGTTTTATACAGACTTGCGGTGAAGCCAGTATTTACAAGAAAGTGAGTGGGAGCACTACAACATTTCTGATAAGTATATGTGAATGACATATTGTTGATAGAAAATAATGTAGAATTATTCTGCAAAGCATAAAGGAGTGTTTGAAAGGAGTTTTTCAAAGAAAGACCTCGGTGAAGCTGCTTACATATTGAGCATCAAGATCTATAGAGATAGATCAAAACGCTTGATAAGTTTTTTCAATGAGTACATACCTTGACAAGATTTTGAAGTATTTCAAAATGGAACAATCAAAGAAAGAGTTCTTGCCTGTGTTACAAGGTGTGAAATTGAGTAAGACTCAAAGCCTGACCACGACAGAAGATAGAAAGAGAATGAAAGTCATTCCCTATGCCTCAGCCATAGGTTCTACAAAGTATGCCATGCTGTGTACCAGATCTATTGTATACCCTACCACTGAGTTTGGCAAGGGAGTACAATAGTGATCTAGGAGTAGATCACTGGAGACGGTCAAAATTATCCTTAGTGGAATAAGGATATGTTTCGCGATTATGGAGGTGAAAAAAGGTTCGTCGTAAAGGGTTACGTTGATGCAAGTTTTTGACACTGATCCAGATGACTTTAAGTCTCAATCTGGATACATATTGAAAGTGGGAGCTATTAGCTAGAGTAGCTCCGTGCAGAGCATTGTAGACATAGAATTTGCAAAATAATTACGGATCTGAATGTGACAGACCCGTTGACTAAAATTATCTCACAAGCAAAACATAATCACACCTTAGTACTCTTTGGGTGTTAAGCACATAGCGATGTGAACTAGATTACTGACTCTAGTAAACTCTTTGGGTGTTGGTCACATATCGATGTGAACTATGGGTGTTAACCACATAAAGATGTGAACTATTGATGTTAAATCACATGGCGATGTGAACTAGATTATTGACTCGAGTGCAAGTGGGAGACTGAAGGAAATATGCCCTAGAGGCAATAATAAAGTTATTATTTATTTCCTTATATCATGATAAATGTTTATTATTCATGCTAGAATTGTATTAACCGGAAACATGATACATGTGTGAATACATAGACAAACAGAGTGTCACTAGTATGCCTCTACTTGACTAGCTCGTTGATCAAAGATGGTTATGTTTCCTAGCCATAGACATGAGTTGTCATTAGATTAACAGGATCACATCATTAGGAGAATGATGTGATTTACTTGACCCATTCCGTTAGCTTAGCACACGATCGTTTAGTATGTTGCTATTGCTTTCTTCATGACTTATACATGTTCCTATGACTATGAGATTATGCAACTCCCGTTTACCGGAGGAACACTTTGTGTGCTACCAAACGTCACAACGTAACTGGGTGATTATAAAGGTGCTCTACAAGTGTCTCCGAAGGTACTTGTTGGGTTGGCGTATTTCGAGATTAGGATTTGTCACTCCGATTGTCGGAGAGGTATCTCTGGGCTCACTTGGTAATGCACATCACTTAAGCCTTGCAAGCATTGCAACTAATGAGTTAGTTGCGGGATGATGTATTATGGAACGAGTAAAGAAACTTGCCGGTAACGATATTGAACTAGGTATTGAGATACCGAAGATCGAATCTCGGGCAAGTAACATACCGATGACAAAGGGAACAACGTATGTTGTTATGCGGTCTGACCGATAAAGATCTTCATAGAATATGTGGGAGCCAATATGAGCATCCAGGTTCCGCTATTGGTTATTGACCGGAGACGTGTCTCGGTCATGTCTACATAGTTCTCGAACCCGTAGGGTCCGCACGCTTAACGTTTCGATGACTGTTATATTATGAGTTTATATGTTTTGATGTACCGAAGATTATTCGGAGTCCCAGATGGGATCATGGACATGACGAGGAGTCTCGAAATGGTCGAGACATGAAGATTGATATATTGGAAGCCTATATTTGGATATCGGAAGTGTTCCGGGTGAAATCGGGATTTTACCGGAGTACCGGAGGGGTTATCGGAACCCCCCGGGGGTTAATGGGCCATAGTGGGCCTTAGTGGAGAAGAGGAGAGGCGGCCAGGGCAAGGACCACGCGCCCCTCCCCCTGTTCCGAATAGGACAAGGAGAGGGGGGCGGCGCCCCCCCTTTCCTTCTTCTCCTCCACCTCTTTCCCCCTCTTCTCCTAATCCAACAAGGAAAAGGGAGGGAGTCCTACTCCCGGTGGGAGTAGGACTCCTCCTGGCGCGCCCCCTCCTGGCCGGCCACACCTCCCCCCTTGCTCCTTTATATACGGGGGCAGGGGGCACCCTAGAGACACAACAACTGATCGTTTGATCTTTTAGCGGTGTGCGGTGCCCCCTCCACCATAGTCCACCTCCATAATACTGTAGCGGTGCTTAGGCGAAGCCCTGCGTCGGTAGAACATCATCATCGTCACCACGCCGTCGTGCTAACGAAACTCTCGCTCAACACTCGTCTGGATCGGAGTTCGAGGGACGTCATCGGGCTGAACGTGTGCTGAACTCGGAGGTGCCGTACGTTCGGTACTTGATCGGTCGGATCGTGAAGACGTACGACTACATCAACCGCATTGTGCTAACACTTCCGCTTTCGGTCTACGAGGGTACGTGGACAACACTCTCCCCTCTCGTTGCTATGCATCACCATGATCTTGCGTGTGAGTAGGAAAATTTTGAAATTACTACGTTCCCCAACAATACATACAAAGGGCATACAAATGCCACAAGAATACATCAAACATCATACAGAAGAGAGGCATCCGACTACAGATGATATCAAATGGAAAATAAGAACGACATCCACCCTGCTATCCCAGGCTGCCGACCAGAAACCTATCCCCTGAATGAAGAAGAAGCAGAGGAACTCGAAAACAAGCAAGCATCACTCTCATGTCATGATCATCGCATTACCTGTACCTGCAACTGTTGTTGTAGTAATCTGTGAGCCACGAGGACTCATCAATCCCATTACCATGGGTGTCAAGACTAGCAAATCTTAATGGGTAAGGAATGGATAAGTAGTGAGGTTGCAGCAAGTGACTAAGCATGTATGGTGGCTAACTTACGAGTTCAAGAATAAGATGAGAAACTACGCAAACGGTCGCAAACTAGTAATGATCAAGAAGTGATCCTGAACTACTTACATTCAAACATAACCCCACCGTGTTCTCTTCTCGACTCACCCGAAAAGAGACGATCACAGTTACACACGCGGTTGGTGTATCTTAATTTGAATCTGGTGTCAAGTTCTCTACAACCGGATATTAAAAATTCCCATCTGCCACATAACCGCGGGCACGGCTCTCGAAAGTTTAAACCCTGCAGGGGTGTCCCAACTTAGCCCATGACAAGCTCACAATCCGCGGAGACAATCCTCCATCTCGGGATCCTCCGACCAGACTCGGAATCCCGGCGCACAAGACATTTCGACAATGGTAAAACAAGTCCAGCAAGACCTCCCGACGTGCCGATACCCTGATAGTAGCCGCGTGTATCTCGTCTCAGGCCACGATCGGATGAGCGAAGCGTATAGGATCCAAATACCCCAAGTTTCCTAGGGGCGGTCCCGCACGATGCTCTAGTTTGGGCCAACACTCATGATGAGCACTTGCCCGGGGGGTAGATTAAGTCCTCGGGGTCCGGAAAGTCCCTATGCATGTTTTAGTTGTTATTAGGCAAATGGTAAAACCAATGTTGGGCCTTGCTGGAAGAGTTTTATTCAAAGCGAACTGTCAAGAGGGGCCCATAAACCCTCATCGTGTTAGGGACGCAAAATCAAGGAACATAACACCAGTATGACGGAAACTAAGGCGGCAAGAGTGGAAGAAAACGCCAGGCAAAAGGCCGAGCCTTCCACCCTTTACCAAGTATATACATGCATTAATTAAATAACAGATATTGTGATATCCCATGATATCCATGTCCCAACATGGAAGAACCTGCATCTGCACCTGCAACTAGCAACGCTATAAGAGGGGCTGAGCAAAGCAGTCACATAGCCAAACAACGGTTTGCTAGGATGGTGGAAAAGGTTAGAGGCTATGATGGCAATTTGGGAGGCTTGATAAACAAGTGGTAGGTGGCGCGACATAGCGATAGCATCAAGACAACTAGCAAAGCAAAGATAGTAGTGAGATCCAAGGTGACGTTCATCTTGCCTGAAATCCCGCTAGGAAGAAGATCAAGTCCATGAAGTAGACGAAGCAATGAAGTCGAACGAATCCTCACAATCGCAACAAAAACCGGGAACTATCGAGAAGAAGCACAACCGGAAAGAAACAAACAACATGGTAAACAACCATCACATAAACATGACATGATACACAATCAAGTATGATGTATGTCCATTTTAATGAGGCATGGCATGGCAAAGTGCAACAATCAATACTACAAATTAAGTGGAGCTCAATATGCAACGAGTTACATATTGATAAAACACCACATTCAATTATTTAGCTCACTCTCGTTTATGTACCCAACAATATTAAATATTGTTAAACATGGAAAGGGGTGAAACATAAGTAAACTAACTATTTAGGCAAGTTTAAATGAGGCCGGAAACAACAAACAACAATTCCGAAAAATCCTCATATGCAAATTTTGAATTTGGTACTGTTCTGCCCTAAATCATATTTTTAATGTTGTTAAACAGCAAAATGAAGTTCACCATGTTAATCTATGCATTTTTCTACACCATTTACATATAAAATTTATTTAATTCGGAGCTACGGTTATGTAGTTATGAAATAAACCATTTTAACATGCCATTTATACAAACATAATTTTTAAACATTTTAAACATGGATGAAAGTTGGATATTGTGAAAGTACATCAGATTCTAAGCATTTTACATATATGACATGTTTAAATCCGATGGACGGTTATTTAATTATGAGCAATGCAAATTAATGGCATTTATCTGAATATGCAGAAAAATGAATAAATGCTAAATCAACTGGAACAGAAAAAAAACATATACAGGCTAGATTCAACGCACTGTGCAAGACCGGTAGCAGATCTGGCCCGAAGCGGATGTGGGTGTGCAAAATAGCAGGAAAACAGAGCAAAAAAAGGGGGCGGCTGGGACTTGAACTGTGACGCCCCCGATTTGACCGTACACTAATCATACATGCAAATGTGTACGATCAAGATTGAGGACTCACGGGAAGATATCACAACACAACTCTAGACACAAATTAAAATAAAACAAGCTTTATATTACAAGCCAGGGGCCTCGAAGGCTCGAATACATAAGCTCGAAAACACAAGAGTCAGCGGAAGCAATAATATCTGAGTACATACATAAGTTAAACAAGATTGCCTTAAGAAGGCTAGCACAAAAGTAGCAACGATCAAAAAGGCAAGGCCTCCTGCCTGGGACCTCCTAACTACTCCTCAAAGCCGAACTCCATGTAGAATCATCCTCGGGATCTCTAGCTCCTGGACTCCAGCATCTGGTTGCGACAACCAGGTATAGAAAGGGGAAAAGAGGGAGAAAAGCAACCGTGAGTACTCATCCAAAGTACTCGCAAGCAAGGAGCTACACTACATATGCATGGGTATATGTGTAAAGGGCCATATCGGTGGACTGAACTGCAGAATGCCAGAATAAGAGGGGGATAGCTAATCCTGTCAAAGACTACGCTTCTGGCCACCTCCATCTTGCAGCATGTAGAAGAGACTAGATGGTAAGTTCACCAAGTAGCATCGCATAGCATAATCCTACCCGGCGATCCCCTCCTCGTCGCCCTGTTAGAGAGCGATCACCGGGTTATATCTGGCACTTGGAAGGGTGTGTTTTATTAAGTATCCAGTTCTAGTTGTCATAAGGTCAAGGTACAACTCCGGGTCGTCCTTTTACCGAGGGACACGGCTATTCGAATAGATAAACTTCCCTGCAGGGGTGCACCACATAACCCAACACGCTTGATCCCATTTGGCCGGACACACTTTCCTGGGTCATGCCCGGCCTCGGAAGATCAACACGTCGCAGCCCCACCTAGGCACAACAGAGAGGTCAGCACACCGGTCTAAATCCTATGGCGCAGGGGTCTGGGACCATCGCCCATTGCACACCTGCACATTGCGAGGGCGGCCGGAAGCAGACCTAGCCTAGCAGGTGTTCCAGTCCAATCCGGCGCGCGCCGCTCCATCGCTGACGTCACGAAGGCTTCGGCTGATACCACGACGTCGAGTGCCCATAACTGTTCCCACGTAGTTGGTTATGTTGGAAATATGCCCTAGAGGCAATAATAAAATGGTTATTATTGTATTTCCTTGTTCATGATAATTGTCTATTGTTCATGCTATAATTGTATTAACTGGAAACCGTAATACATGTGTGAATACATAGACCACAACATGTCCCTAGTAAGCCTCTAGTTGACTAGCTCGTTGATCAATAGATGGTTATGGTTTCCTAACCATGGACATTGGATGTCATTGATAACGGGATCACATCATTAGGAGAATGATGTGATGGACAAGACCCAATCCTAAGCATAGCACAAGATCGTGTAGTTCGTTTGCTAAGAGCTTTTCTAATGTCAAGTATCGTTTCCTTAGACCATGAGATTGTGCAACTCCCGGATACCGTAGGAATGCTTTGGGTGTACCAAACGTCACAACGTAACTGGGTGGCTATAAAGGTGCACTACAGGTATCTCCGAAAGTGTCTGTTGGGTTGGCACGAATCGAGACTGGGATTTGTCACTTCGTGTAAACGGAGAGGTATCTCTGGGCCCACTCGGTAGGACATCATCATAATGTGCACAATGTGACCAAGGAGTTAGCAACGGGATCATGCGTTACGGAACGAGTAAAGAGACTTGCCGGTAACAAGATTGAACGAGGTATTGGGATACCGACGATCGAATCTCGGGCAAGCAACATGCCAATAGACAAAGGGAATTGTATACGGGATTGTTTGAATCCCTGACATCGTGGTTCATCCGATGAGATCATCGTGGAACATGTGGGAGCCAATATGGGTATCTAGATCCCGCTATTGGTTTTTGGCCGGAGAGGTGTCTCAGTCATGTCTGCATGGTTCCCGAACATGTAGGGTCTACACACTTAAGGTTCGGTGACGCTAGAGTTGTTATGGGAAATAGTATGTGGTTACCGAAGGTTGTTCGGAGTCCCGGATGAGATCCCGGACATCACGAGGAGTTCCGGAATGGTCCGGCGGTGAAGATTGATATATTGGACGAAGGGTATTGGAGTCCGGAAGTGTTCCGGGGGTACCAGGCTATGGCCAGCATGACCGAAAGGTGTTTCGGGAGCCCCGACAAGTGTTGGAGGGCCTCATGGGCCAAAGGGGAAGGGGCAAACCAGCCCACTAAGGGGTGGTGCGCCCCCCACACCCTTTCCCATGTTACTTGGGGAGGTGGGGCGCCGCCACCTGGCTTGGGAGGCAAGCCTCCACCTGCTTGGCTTGGGGGGCAAGTCTCCCTAGGATTTTCCCTAGGGAGATCCAATCTGCTTGGCCGCCGCCCCCCAGGGGAAACCCTAGGGCGCCTCCCCCTCTCCCCTTGCCCCTATATATAGTGGAGGGGTGGGAGGGCAGCCGCACCTCTTCCCTGGCGCAGCCCTCCCTCCTCATACACCTCCTCCTCCTCCTCCGTAGTGCTTAGCGAAGCTCTGCCGGTGAACCACGAGCTCCATTGCCACCACGCCGTCGTGCTGCTGGAGTTCTCCCTCAACTTCTCTCCCCTTGCTGGACCAAGAAGGAGGAGACGTCCCCGGGCTGTACGTGTGTTGAACGCGGAGGCACCGTCCGTTCGGCGCTAGATCAGATCTTCCGCGATTTGAATCGCTGCGAGTACGACTCCATCAACCGCGTTCTCGTAACGCTTCCGCTTAGCGATCTTCAAGGGTATGAAGATGCACTCCCTCTCTCTCGTTGCTAGCATCTCCTAGATTGATCTTGGTGACACGTAGGAAATTTTTGATTATTGCTACGTTCCCCAACAGTGGCATTATGAGCTAGGTCTATGCGTAGATTCTATGCATGAGTAGAACACAAAGTAGTTGTGGGCGATCTTATCTTGATTCGGCGGCATTGTGGGATGAAGCGGCCCAGACCGACCTTACACGTACTCTTACGTGAGACAGGTTCCACCGACTGACATGCACTTGATGCATAAGGTGGCTAGCGGGTGTCTGTCTCTCCCACTTTAGTCGGATCGGATTTGATGAAGAGGGTCCTTATGAAGGGTAAATAGCAATTGGCATATCACCGTTGTGGCTTTTGCGTAGGTAAGAAACGTTCTTGCTAGAAACCCATAGCAGCCACGTAAAACATGCAAAACCAATTAGAGGACGTCTAACTTGTTTTTGCAGGGTATGCTATGTGATGTGATATGGCCAAAAGGATGTGATGAATTATATATGTGATGTATGAGATTGATCATGTTCTTGTAATAGGAATCATGACTTGCATGTCGATGAGTATGACAACCGGCAGGAGCCATAGGAGTTGTCTTAATTTATTGTATGACCTGCGTGTCAATGGAAATGCCATGTAATTACTTTACTTTATTGCTAACCGTTAGCCATAGTAGTAGAAGTAATAGTTGGCGAGACAACTTCATGAAGACATGATGATGGAGATCATGATGATGGAGATCATGGTGTCATGCCGGTGATGAAGGTGATCATGCCGCGCCTCGAAGATGGAGATCAAAGGCGCAAGATGATATTGGCCATATCATGTCACTTTATGATTTGCATGTGATGTTTGTCATGTTTACATCTTATTCGCTTAGAACGACGGTAGCATAAATAAGACGATCGCTCACTAAAATTTCAAGAGACGTGTTCCCCCTAACTGTGCACCGTTGCGAAGGTTCGTTGTTTCGAAGCACCACGTGATGATCGGGTGTGATAGATTCTAACGTTCGCATACAACGGGTGTAAGCCAGATTTACACATGCGAAACACTTAGGTTGACTTGACGAGCCTAGCATGTACAGACATGGCCTCGGAACACAAGAGACCGAAAGGTCGAACATGAGTCGTATAGTAGATACGATCAACATGGAGATGTTCACCGATGATGACTAGTCCGTCTCACGTGATGATCGGACACGGCCTAGTTGACTCGGATCATGTATCACTTAGATGACTAGAGGGATGTCTATCTGAGTGGGAGTTCATTAAATAATTAGATGAACTTAATTATCATGAACATAGTCAAAAGGTCTTTGCAAATTATGTCGTAGCTTACGCTTTAGTTCTACTGTTTAAGATATGTTCCTAGAGAAAATTTAGTTGAAAGTTGATAGTAGCAATTATGCGGACTGGGTCCGTAAACAGAGGATTGTCCTCATTGCTGCACAGAAGGCTTATGTCCTTAATGCACCGCTCGGTGTGCTGAACCTCGAGCGTCGTTTGTGGATGTTGCGAACATCTGACATACACGTTTTGATGACTACGTGATAGTTCAATGCGTAATGTTGAACGGTTTAGAATTGAGGCACTGAAGACATTTTGAAATGTCGCGGAACATATGAGATGTTCCAAGAGCTGAAATTGGGATTTTAGGCTCGTGCCCACGTCAAGAGGTATGAGACCTCTGACAAGTTTCTTAAGCCTGCAAACTAAGGGAGAAAAGCTCAACCGTTGAGCATGTGCTCAGATTGTCTGAGTACTACAATCGCTTGAATTGAGTGGGAGTTAATCTTCCAGATGAGATAGTGATGGTTCTCCAAAGTCACTGCCACCAAGCTACTAGAGCTTCGTGATGAACTATAACAAATCAGGGATAGATATGATGATCCTTGAGCTATTCGCGATGTTTGACACCACGAAAGTAGAAATTAGGTAGGAGCATCAATTGTTGATGGTTAGTAAAACCACTAGTTTCAAGATGGGCAAGGGAAAGAAGGGATACTTCATGGCAAATCAGTTGCTGCTCTAGTGAAGAAACCCAAGGTTGAACCCAAACCCGAGACTAAGTGCTTCTGTAATGAGGGGAACGGTCACTGAAGCAGAACTACCCTAGATACTTGGTAGATGAGAAGGTAGGCAAGGTCGACAGGAGTATATTGGATATACATTATATTAATGTGTACTTTACTAGTACTCCTAGTAGCACCAGGGTATTAGATACCGGTTCGGTTGCTAAGTGTTGGTAACTCGAAATAAAAGGCTATGGAATAAACGGAGACTAGCTAAAGGTGAGATGACGATATGTGTTGGAAGTGTTTCCAAGGTTGATGTGATCAAGCATCGCATGCTCCCTCTACCATCGAGATTGGTGTTAAACCTAAATTATTGTTATTTGGTGTTTGCGTTGAGCATAGACATGATTGGATTATGTTTATCTCAATACGGTTATTCATTTAAGGAGAATAATGGTTACTCTGTCTATTTGAATAATACCTTCAATGGTCTTGCACCTAAAATGAATGGTTTATTGAATCTCGATCGTAGTGATACACATGTTCATGCCAAAAGATATAAGATAGTAATGATAGTACCACATACTTGTGGCACTGCCACTTGAGTCATATTGGTATAAAACACATGAAGAAGCTCCATGTTGATGGATCTTTGGACTCACTCATTTTTGAAAAGATTGAGACATGCGAATCATGTCTATTGGTATATATGCATGAAGAAACTCCATACAGATGGATCATTTGGACTCACTTGATTTTGAATCACTTGAGACATGCAAATCATACCACATGGGCAAGATGACTGAAAGGCCTCGTTTTTAGTGAGATGGAACAAGAGAGCAACTTGTTGGAAGTAATACATTTTGATGTGTGCAATCCAATGAGTGCTGAGGCACGCAGTGAATATCATTATGCTCTTACTTCACAGATGATTTGAGTAGATGCTAAGTATGTTTACTTGATGAAACACAAGTCTGAATTATTGAAAGGTTCAAGTAATTTCAGAGTGAAGTTGAAGATCGTTGTGACAAGAGGATAAAATGTCTATGATATGATCATAGAGATGAATATCTGAGTTACGAGTTTGGCACACAATTAAGACATTGTGGAAATTGTTTCACAACTGTCCGAACATCATAACTGCACCCTATTGGATATGGTGCATACCATGATGTCTCTGTTCGAATTACACTATCGTTTATGGGTTAGGCATTAGAGACAACCGCATTCACTTTAAATAGGGCACCACGCAATTCCGTTGAGACGACACCGTATGAACTATGGTTTAGAGAAACCTAAGCTGTCGTTTCTTAAAAGTTTGGGGCTGCGACACTTATGTGAAAATGTTTCAGGCTGATAAGCTCGAACCCAAAGCGGATAAATGCATCTTCATAGAATACCCAAAACAGTTGGGTATACCTCCTATTTCAGATCCGGAAGCAAGGTGATTGTTCCTAGAAACAGGTCCTTTCTCGAGGAAAAGTTTCTCTCGAAAGAATTGAGTGGGAGGATGGTGGAGACTTGATGAGGTTATTGAACCGTCACTTCAACTAGTGTGTAGCAGGGCACAGGAAGTTGTTCCTGTGGCACCTATACCAATTGAAGTGGAAGCTTATGATAGTGATCATGAAACTTCGGATCAAGTCACTACCAAACCTCATAGGACGACAAGGATGCGTACTACTTCAGAGTGGTACGTAATCCTGTCTTGGAAGTCATGTTGTTGGACAACGATGAACCTATGAGCTGTGGACAAGCGATGGTGGGCCCGGATTCCGACGAATGGCTCGAGGCCATAAAATCCGAGAGGGTCCATGTATGAAAACAAAGTATAGACTTTGAAAGAACTACTTGATGGTCGTAAGGCTGTTGGGTACAGATGGATTTTAAAAGGGAAGACAGATAATGATGGTAAGTATCACCATTAAGAAAGCTCGACTTGTCGTTAAGATGTTTTCTGACAAGTTCAAGGAGTTGACTACGATGAGATTTCCTCACTCGTAGCGATGCTAAGAGTCTGTTGGAATTATATTAGCAGTTACTGCATTATTTATGAAATCTTGCAGATAGGATGTCAAAACATTGTTTCCTCGACGATTTTCTTGAGGAAAGGTTGTATGTGATACAACCAGAAGATTTTGTCAATCCTGAAAGATGCTAACAAGTATGCAAAGCTCCAGCAATCCTTCTAAGGACCGGAGTAAGCATCTCGGAGTTGGAATGTACGCTTTGATGAGATAATCAAAGATTTTGGGTTTATACAAAGTTTAAGAGAAACTTGTATTTCCAAATAAGTGAGTGGGAGCACTATAGAATTTTTGATGAGTATATGTTGTTAACATATTGTTGATCAGAAATGATGTAGAATTTCTGGAAAGCATCCAGGGTTATTTGAAAAGTGTTTTTCAATGGAAAACCTGGATTAAGCTACTTGAACATTGAGCATCAAGATCTATAAGGATAGATCAAAAACGCTTAATAGTACTTTCAAATGAATACATACCGTGACAAGATTTTGAAGGAGTTCAAAATAGATCAGCAAAGAAGGAGTTCTTGGCTGTGTTACAAGGTGTGAGTATTGAGTAAGACTCAAGACCTGACCACGACAGAAGAGAGAGAAAGGACGAAGGTCGTCCCCTATGCTTTAGACGTAGGCTCTACAGTATGCTATGCTGTGTACCACACCTGAAGTGTGCCTTGCCATGAGTTAGTAAAGGGGTACAATAGTGATCCAGGAATGGATCACATGACAGCGGTCGAACTTATCCTTAGTGACTAGTGGACTAAGGAATTTTCTCGATTATGGAGGTGGTAAAAGAGTTCGTTGTAAAGGGTTACGTTGATGCAAACTTTGACACTAATCCGGATGACTCTGAGTAGTAAACCGCATTCGTATAGTAGAGAAGTTATTTGGAATAGCTCCAAGTAGCGCGTGGTAGCTGCATCTACAAGATGACATAGAGATTTGTAAAGCACACACGGATCTGGAAGGTTCAGACCCGTTGACTAAAAACCTCTCTCACAAGCGAGATATGAACAAACCCCATGGGTGTTGGATTCGTTACAATCACATAGTGATGTGAACTAGATTATTGACTCTAGTGCAAGTGGGAGACTGTTGGAAATATGCCCTAGAGGCAATAATAAAATGGTTATTATTGTATTTCCTTGTTCATGATAATTGTCTATTGTTCATGCTATAATTGTATTAACTGGAAACCATAATACATGTGTGCATACATAGACCACAACATGTCCCTAGTAAGCCTCTAGTTGACTAGCTCGTTGATCAATAGATGGTTATGGTTTCCTAACCATGGACATTGGATGTCATTGATAACGGGATCACATCATTAGGAGAATGATGTGATGGACAAGACCCAATCCTAAGCATATCACAAGATCGTGTAGTTCGTTTGCTAAGAGCTTTTCTAATGTCAAGTATCGTTTCCTTAGACCATGAGATTGTGCAACTCCCGGATACCGTAGGGATGCTTTGGGTGTAACAAATGTCACAACGTAACTGGGTGGCTATAAAGGTGCACTACAGGTATCTCCGAAAGTGTCTGTTGGGTTGGCACGAATCTAGACTGGGATTTGTCACTCCGTATGACGGAGAGGTATCTCTGGGCCCACTCGGTAATGCATCATCATAATGAGCTCAATGTGACTAAGGAGTTAGCCACGGGATCATGCGTTACGGAACGAGTAAAGAGACTTGCTGGTAACAAGATTGAACGAGGTATTGGGATACCCATGATCGAATCTCGGGCAAGCAACATGCCGATAGACAAAGGGAATTGTATACGGGATTGATTGAATCCCTGACATCGTGGTTCATCCGATGAGATCATCGTGGAACATGTGGGAGCCAATATGGGTATCCAGATCCCGCTATTGGTTATTGGCCGGAGAGGTGTCTCGGTCATGTCTGCATGGTTCCCGAACCTGTAGGGTCTACACACTTAAGGTTCGGTGACGCTAGAGTTGTTATGGGAAATAGTATGTGGTTACCGAAGGTTGTTCGGAGTCCCGGATGAGATCCCGGACATCACGAGGAGTTCCGGAATGGTCCGGCGGTGAAGATCGATATATTGGACGAAGGGTATTGGAGTCCGGAAGTGTTCCGGGGGTACCAGGCTATGGCTAGCATGACCGAAAGGTGTTTCGGGAGCCCCGGCAAGTGTTGGAGGGCCTCATGGGCCAAAGGGGAAGGGGCAAACCAGCCCACTAAGGGGTGGTGCGCCCCCACACCCTTTCCCACTTTACTTGGGGAGGTGGGGCGCCTCCACCTGGCTTGGGAGGCAAGCCTCCACCTGCTTGGCTTGGGGGGCAAGTCTCCCTAGGATTTTCCCTAGGGAGATCCAATCTGCTTGGCCGCCCCCCAGGGGAAACCCTAGGGCGCCTCCCCCTCTCCCCTTGCCCCTATATATAGTGGAGGGGTGGGAGGGCAGCCGCACCTCTTCCCTGGCGCAGCCCTCCCTCCTCATACACCTCCTCCTCCTCCGTAGTGCTTAGCGAAGCTCTGCCGGTGAACCACGAGCTCCATTGCCACCACGCCGTCGTGCTGCTAGAGTTCTCCCTCAACTTCTCCTCTCCCCTTGCTGGATCAAGAAGGAGGAGCGTCCCCGGGCTGTACGTGTGTTGAACGCGGAGGCGCCGTCCGTTCGGCGCTAGATCGGATCTTCCGCGATTTGAATCGCTGCGAGTACGACTCCATCAACCGCGTTCTTGTAACGCTTCCGCTTAGCGATCTTCAAGGGTATGAAGATGCACTCCCTCTCTCTCGTTGCTAGCATCTCCTAGATTGATCTTGGTGACACGTAGGAAAATTTTGAATTATTGCTACGTTCCCCAACAGGTTAGTGCGTATAGACCAAATGGCCAGACTCAGATCAAATACCAAGATCTCGGTAAGCGTGTTAAGTATCCGCGAACGTCGACTAGGGCCAGGCCCACCTCTCTCCTAGGTGGTCTCAACCTGCCCTGTTGCTCCTCCACAAAGTAACAGTCGGGGGCCGTCAGGAACCCAGGCCCACCTCTACCGGGATGGAGCCACCTGTCCTTTCAGCCCCCTCATCAGAATCACTTGCGGGTACTCAACGAGCTGACCCGACTTTAGTCACCACATGTGTCATGTATATAAAGTATATAGTATATACCCGTGATCACCTCCCGAAGTGATCACGGCCCGATAGTATAGGATGGCAGACGGACAAGAGTGAAGGGCCATTGATGGAACACTAGCATCCTATACTAAGCAGTAGGATAGAAGGTAAGGGTAACAACTGTAGCAACAATGACATGCTATGCATCAGAATAGGATTAACCGAAAGCAGTAACATGCTACACTACTCTAATGCATGCAGTATAGAGAAGAATAGGCGATATCTGGTGATCAAGGGGGGGCTTGCCTGGTTGCTCTGGCAAGAAGGGTTCGTCGTCGATGTAGTCGATCACAGGGGTACCGGCAGCAGTCTCGGGATCTACCGGAAAGAAGTAACGGAGGGGGGACACAATAAATAACAGAGAAATCAAAGCATCACAAAGCATAACATGGCAATATGCGGTGCTAGAGGTGATCTAACGCGGCAGGAGGTGATACCGGCGAAGAGGGGAAACATCCGGGAAAGTATTCCCGGTGTTTCGCGTTTTCGGACAGATGAACCGGAGGGGGAAAGTTGTGTGTTCGATATGCTAGGGGTGTGTGGCGGACGAACGGGCTGCGTATCCGGATTTGTCTCGTCGTTTGGAGCAGCTTTCATGTACAAAGTTTTTCCATCCGAGTTACGGTTTATTTTATATTAATTTTCAAAGTTTTAATCAATTTTTGGGGTTATTATTAATTCGAAAATTAACTAGCTAAATGCTACGGGTACACATAAGTGTACCCAAAGGTGTACACATGGGGCTGACTGGTGGGGACAGGGGGCTGAGTCAGCAGCCCAGTCAGCAGCCAAAGTTTGACTGTTGACTGGTCAAACTGACCAGTGGGCCCCCTGTGTCAGTGAGACAATTTATTTACAGGTTTTATTTATTTAAAAATTAGTCTAATTAGTAGGTGGGACCGACCTGTCAGTGGCTGGGTTAATTAACAGAGTTAATTTAAACTAATCCTAATTAGTTAAAGTGGGGGGGGTCCACATGTCACTGGGGGTTTTAGGGCCGGGGTAGTGGCTAATGACCCTGGGCCCACCTGTCGGTGCCCCAGGGAGGTCCAAACCGCGGCGGTGCGCCGGCGACAGAGCCCTGGCGACCACAGGGATGCGGAGGGGTTCGGGATCGCGCCTCCCGCGTCCATTCGACGCGCGGCCAAAGGGGATCGGACGCAGGCAGTGCCGCGCGTCGCCCGGTGGTAGTGGCAGCAGCAGGGGAGGCCGAGGTTGGCCGAAGTAGCAACGAAGGGTCGCGGTGGCGCTCGGGTGAGCACGAGCGCGCGGCTACAGCTCGCTTTCGAGCACACTAAGCGGCTAGGCGGGGCCTACGTGGTGCGGTAGGGACGACGAGCATGGTCCCATGACCATTAGGTCATCAGAGACGCGCCGGCGACGAGCCAGGCGGCAGCGAGCTGCGGCAATGGTGGAGCTAGCAGCAGCAACAGCAAATCGAGGGGGAGGACGGAGGGGGAAACGCGGCACTGCTCACATCGATGACGGGGAGTTGCTCGGGGAGGCGCTGGGTGCAGCGGAGCGGTGGTAATCGTCGGCGAGATCCGGGTCGGGGCCGGGGAAGAAAGGAGGGCGTGGCGTCGATGTAATGCTCCCCGACTTGATCTCCTCCTTGGGTTCGACGAAGATGACGAGGGGGAAGCTCCAGGACGCGGTAGTGCAGCGCGGGTTCCACGGTGTCCGCGACGGCGACGATGGCACGGCGACGAGTGCATCGGGTGCGGTGGAGAAGATGGGGGAGAGGGCGAGAGCGAGTGGAGTGGCAGGGGGAAGTGGGAGAGGGGATCGAGGGGGCGCAGGCGGCGTCCTTATCCCTTCCGGGGGGCT